>NW_024070192.1:993929-996168 GCF_014754425.2 Oryx dammah | reverse complement strand
ACACCGAACCTAATATCCAAATGACCGTCGCGGGGCAGAACACCGAACCTAATATCCAAATGACCGTTGGGGGGCAGAACACCGAACCTAATATCCAAATGACCGTTGCGGGGCAGAACACCGAACCTAATATCCAAATGACCGTCGCGGGGCAGAACACTGAACCTAATATCCAAATGACCGTTGGGGGGCAGAACACCGAACCTAACGACCCTGAGACTATGTCACTGCTGCTGCGGCGGCTCCGGCGCTCCAATCTTGTCCGGCTCTGTGCGACCCCATAGACGGCAGCCCACCAGGCTCCCCCATCCCTGGGACTCTCCAGGCAAGAACACTGGAGTGGGGTGCCATTTCCTTCTCCAATGCATGAAAGTGAAAAGTGAAAGGGAAGTCGCTCAGTCGTGTCCGACCCTTAGCATGGACTGCAGCCTAGCAGGCTCCTCTATCCATGGGATTTTCCAGGCAAGAGCACTGGAGTGGGGTGCCATTGCCTTCTCCTAACATATGTGAAACTGTTAACCAGGAGAAGGTTTGGGAAAATATTTAAAGACATAATTGTGGGAAAATTTCCAATGTGAAGAAAACTATAAACACACAAGTTGAAGAAGATCAATGAACCACAACAATAAAGAAAGACAATGAAAATCAAATCAGATATATCATAATCAAATCGCAAGAATTGAAATAAAGGTAAAATCTTAAAAACATCCAGAAAAAGGATACATTAAAAAGAGTGAGGATTTTTCATCTGAAACTATACTAGTCAAAAGATAACATAACGAATCTTTAAAGTGCTGAAAGCAAAAAATGTGTCAGTCTAGAAGTGCATATTTAGCGAAAATATCCTTCAAAACTGAAGCTGAAATGCAGAGAGCTCCAATTAAGATCTTGGAAATTGGTCACATCTTTGACGGAGAGCAGAGGAAGTGCTTCCCTGGTGGCTCAACGGTGAAGAATCCGCCCGTGATGCAGGAGACACAGGTTCGACCCCTGGGTCAGAAAATCCCCTGCAGGAGGGCACGGCAGCCCACTCCAGTATTCTTGCCTGGAGAATCCCATGGACAGAGGGGCCTGGAGGACTACAGTTCATGGGGTTGCAAAGAGTCGGACATGACTTACTGATTAAACAACAGCAACAAATACTTGCATGTACCAGGGTATTTCTGAAATCACTGTCTCCCCTATAATTCTTCCCTAGAATTTCCAGCTCGTCTTTATTAGGGAGTGGTCAATGATAAATTTTAACATGATTTTTGGTAAGCTTTTAAACTGAAAATATTTTTTAACTTTAAACATTTTAATTTTATATTGGTCTACAGTTGATTTACAATGGCGTGTTAGTTTCAGGGACGTAGCAAAGGTATGTACTTATTAGTATTTAGCTATATATTCATATAGCCACTTTTTTTCAGATTCCTTTTCTGCACAGGTTATTACAGAGTACTGAGTAGAGTTCTCTACCTAGCAGCACAAGATAGCACAAGATGACTTTCTTTTTAAAACTGAAATAGAGTTGACATACAATATCTTGTTAGTTTCCAGTGTCCTGAAGAATGACCTGATATTTGCATATGTTATGAAATGACCACCATGATGAGCCTAATAACCATCTGTCTCCGTACGAAGTTACTATTAATGAGATCAAGTCCTGCTGTTGCACCTGGAACATCTGAGTCTTACTTTGAGTCCCAGGCAAGTTCTCAGTTTGAGACAATCATTACAAGAAAGGGTACTTTAATTAAAGACTCCTTCCTTTCCATCATTATGTGCAAATTCTAACTTGAGAAAATGGCAAACTGGTCTAAACTGCAAAACATTAGCAAATGTCATACTTAGTGATTCTTCAATTTTGATTCATTTTTAGAAAATTGATTTAAGTCATTTTATATTGTTGCTTTACCCAGAACCTTAACCTAGCAAGTAGGAGCCCCAAGTGTTTTGGTTTCTGTCAATGCCTATTTTTTTGGTAAGGAGCTATATTCTCTATTAAAGAAGGGAGAAAGTAGACAGTTTTGGAGAAGGGCTGTGATGTCATTATCAATATCACCATTGATCATCCTCAGTGACTATGATGGATCCATTCTCAGAAAAAAGGCCCACATTCCTGAACGTGGCCCCATTGCTGAATATGCCAAGTGAATATTGGATGCATTCTCTGCACAGATTCGGTAACTGTGGTCCGTACCGTGGACTAAAATGATTGGTCTTCAGGTTTGTGACAGACACCCTAAAGAATAAC
>NW_024070192.1:937938-993919 GCF_014754425.2 Oryx dammah | reverse complement strand
AGACACCCTAAAGAATAACGGGGGGCAGCGGGCTTTCTGCCTCCCTGTCACTCAGGAGACTCATTTTCTCACCACTGTGACATGCATGCTTACGTGGCTAACACCCATAAATGATCATACAAGATTTACATGAGTTTTCTTCCCATTACTGAATGAGAACGCAAACTGTGAAACAAGCTTATGAAAATAGTTAAAGAATTAAGATCTAATCATATTTCAAAAGCTCACCCTCGGAGAAGTTCTCTGAAGCACAGGCCACAGAAACTGAAATGCATTTAATATTTGGGCAGAAATACAAACTTTGAGAGAATGAAGGAGAAAAAAAATTTTATTTTGCTCCAGGGAAGAAGCAGCTATTCTCTGATGTGCAAAAAAGAATTTATCATCAAAGACCAAATGTAAATGGGGCCAATTAATTTTTTTAAGATTCTCTACCTTCTATAATATTTTTATGTCTTCGTTGTTATGCTTTATGCCAAAATCTAATGTTGCATGATTTGATAAATGTTAAAGAAAATGACTACTGTATTTAACAAATTTCAGCATACATGATATACATTTTAAATATACTTGGTAGATCTATATGTGACTGCCACAAGTCATTGGCGTGGCACTTTCAGGAAGCAGGGAGAGGATCTGTTTCAAATATGTGACTTCGGACATCAAAACATGTTACAATGATTCTAATTGAATTAGCGGTCAAGCAATCAATTATTTCAAATAAACTTTGAATCTAGGAGTTAGATGTCCTGACTTGGCATACTCATAGATCCCATTAATGTTTTTACCTATTTCAGAAAATTTTCTACTTTTGCCTCACTTGTATAACGTAATGATATTAGTAGGAAATTTATAAAATAATGTATTTACAGGAAGTTGCTACGTTAGGTTTGCAGAAAGTTCAACATGAAGCAGTAATCTCGGCACTTAACATGCTCTTGTCCCTTTCACAGATGATTTGGAAGCTCAGAAAGGTGCCGAGAGGGCAGTCTTGAGATTTAGTCCTTAGCTCTTCATTATTAAAAATGGCTCAGCGCTTGTGTAGTTTTATGTGGTTCTCCAGGGTGGCCAGTATCGAGAGATTTACCGCACCAATTCACTGAAAATAACATCTGAAACGTTTGGCAACAAGGAGTATGGTGCCAAGGCTCCCGTTTGGTCTGCACACAGAGGTCTTCTTCATCAGCGTCAGCTTCTCTGACTGATGAGGCCCACAGCTGCCAAACGGTGCACGGTGGGGCATGCTGGTTAACAGCACCAGCTTTGACGTTAAACCAGTGTGGGTGGTGTGAGCGTGGGCAAATCATCTACCTTCCCTGGCCATGATTTTATGATGTGCATATCAAGTGGACAACAGAGATTAAACTGGACTGAGGTTTAGCCATGCAGGTGCGGTGGACGTTCAGGACAGCGAGTGAGCAGAGGGCGGCGAGTCGGCCCTGCAAGGAGGACCAAGACCAGCTCTATGGAGGAGCAGGAGAGCTGCAGGGGAAGGGAGAGTGAGCAGGAGGAGAGGCCGGCAGACTGAGGACTCAGGGTGAGCTGGCTGAGGGGTGCTGACGGCTGAGGCAGGCTGCGTTCTCCAGCGGGTGAAGTGGAAACGACACAGAGCTGAGCGACCGCTGAGCTTACAGACTGGCAGTGCCAGGTATGAGAAGAGCGGCTTCCCGAATTAGGCTTTTGTGGGCAACTCTCCTAGTATGTGCACGAGCGTGCTCAGCTGTGTCCGACTCTTTGAGACCCCACGGACTGTAGCCCCCCAGGCTCCTCTGTCCATGGGATTCTCCAGGCAAGAATACTGGAGTGGGTTGCCATGCCCTCCTCCAGGGGATCTCCCCAGACCAGGGAGTGAACCTATGTCTCCCACATTGGCAGGTGGGTTCTTTACCACTGAGCCAACTCTCCTCACTCTTCTTCATTCTTCCACTTCAAGTCCATAAAAATAACTACTTGCCTCTGATTCTTTACTAAGGAAGCAATTTTCTTTCTGAATTGTCCCCAAGTCTGGGGCACTCTGTGGCTTTTGACATTGCTAATGACTTTTATCTGTCAACGTTTATAATAATGGACACACACAGGGCAAATATTTTGTGTGTTTATGAAACATGATAAAGAACCCTCCTGAGATGACCGCACAGCTTAACATTCCGCACTGCAGACGCCGGCGCCTCCTCCTGGCCCACTGCGTCTCCTCGCTCCTGAGAGTCAGCAGCTCTGGGATATTATCTACTGCCTGACTTAGAAAATATTACCCGTGTAAGTACCTCTAACTTATCACTCAGCTTTACTAGTTTTTTATCTTTATACAAATAACCACGCTCTACACAATTTCCCGAAACACACGGTGTCTCACACAACATTGTTTCCAAGATTCATTCTCGATGTTTCATTTGCAGCTGCGCTCCCTTCATTTTCATAGTCTATTCTAACTCATCTGTTAAGGGGCACTTGAGCTTTCCCAGCTTCCTCCTCCACGAGCTGTGCTGGTGTGGGCAGTCCAGCACACGGCTTCCGGTGTGTGTTTATGACTTTCTGCGGCACACACTTATGAGCTGAACTGACAGTTCGTACAGCAAATGTTCATCTCTACAGGATCATGCCACCAACATTTTGTGTTCTCCCCACAGTGCAAGCTCTGGTTTTGGTCCATACTTTCAACCACACTTGTCACTGTCGATTTCCTATTTTTAATAACAGGTTTCAGTTCAATTCAGTTCAGTTGCTCAGTCGTGTCCGACTCTTTGGAAGCCCGTGAACTGCAGCACGCCAGGCCTCCCTGTCCATCACCAACTCCTGGAGTTCACCCAAACTCATGTCCACTGAGTCTGTGATGCCATCCAACCATCCCATCCTCTGTCGTCCCCTTCTCTGCCTGCCCTCAAGTCTTTCCCAGCATCAGGGTCTTTTCAAATGAATCAGCTCTTCGCATCTGGTGGCCAAAGTATTGGAGTTTCAGCTTCAACAGCTTTAGTAAGATATAATTACTTCACATTTCACGAAGTTCACACTTTACTCTGCACAAGTCAGTGTTTCTTAGTGTATTCATACAGCTGTATCTTGATCACCACCGCTAAATTCCGGACATTTCCATCAACTCAGAAAGAAACCCCACACCCACTTGTGGTCACATCCTCCCCCGAAGCCACTGGCAACCACTGATTTCTTTCTGTCTCTTTGGATTTTCCCACCCACGACACGGCGTATAGCTGGAGTCTCAGCACAGAGGCCTGCTGTGTTTGGGCTGTTTCTCTTAGCATGCTTTTGTGGTGGCAGGCGTCAGTCAAACAGTATTCCATTGTGTGGACGTACTACACTTGTTTATCTCCTTCCAGCTGACGAATGTTGGAGATTGGCAATGTTGTCGGTGTACTGCTGCTGCGAAGTCACTTCAGTCGTGTCCGACTCTGTGACCCCACAGACGGCAGCCCACCAGGCTCCCCCGGACAGTTGCTCATTAACTCTCAGAATCTTTCAGTCTTTTCTGGATCTCCAGGCCTAGCCCTCAATTCCTCTCTTGTGTATGTGTGCCTTCTCCTTATTTTTCCAATTAGTCCAAAAAGTCTGTGTTTTCTAGTCTTATGAAATGATCTAATTTTGATTTTACTGCACTACAACAAACTCTGAAAAATTCTTAAAGAGATGGGAATACCAGACCCCTGATCTGCCTCTTAAGAAATCCGTATGCAGGTCAGGAAGCAACAGTTAGAACTGGACATGGAACAACAGACTGGTTCCAAATAGGAAAAGGAGTACATCAAGGCTATATATTGTCACCCTGCTTATTTAACTTATATGCAGAGTACATCATGAGAAACGCTGGGCCGCACGAAGCACAAGCTGGAATCAAGATTGCTGGGAGTAACATCAATAACCTCAGATATGCAGATGACGCCACCCTTATGGCAGAAACTGAAGAAGAACTAAAGAGTCTCTTGATGAAAGTGAAAGAGGAGAGTGAAAAAGTTGGCTTAAAGCTCAACATTCAGAAAACGAAGATCATGGCATCTGATCCCACCACTTTATAGGAAATACATGAGGAAACAGTGGAAACAGTGTCAGACTTTATTTTTGGGGGCTCCAAAATCACTGCAGATGGTGACTGCAGCCATGAAATTAAAAGATGCTTGCTCCTTGGAAGAAACGTTATGACCAACCTAGACAGCATATTCAAAAGCAGAGACATGACTTTGCCAACAAAGGTCCATCTAGTCAAGGCTATGCTTTCTCCAGTGGTCATGTATGGATGTGAGAGTTGGACCATAAAGAAAGCTGGGTGCCGAAGAATTGATGTTGGAGAAGACTCTTGAGAGTCCATTGGACTGCAAGGAGATCCAACCAGTCCATCCTAAAGGAGATCAGTCCTGAATATTCATTGGAAGGACTGATGCTGAAGTGAAACTCCAATACTTTGGCCACCTGATGAGAAGAACTGACTCATTGGAAAAGACCCTGATGCTGGGAAAGATTGAAGGTAGGAGGAGGGGATGACAGAGGAAGAGATGGCTGGATGGCATTGTCGACTCGATGGAGGTGACTTTGAGTAAACTCCGGGAGGTGGTGATGGACAGGGAGGCCTGGCGTGCTGTGGTCCGTGGGGTCACAAAGAGTCGGACACGACTGAGCGACTGAACTGAACTGACTTACTTTTTACTGAACTATCTGCCTCCCTTGGCATCCATGACTCTATCTCCTTTTGATTCTTCAGGCGCCTCTCTGGTTAACTGCTTCTTGGTCTCTGCTGATTGTAAATGAGAACTGCCTCATGCCATCTGCTCTTCCCTAGCTAAGCCCTCTTTCTGAAAGTCCATTCTTAGAGCTTTGAGTCCCCTTTCTGTGGGGGTGAGTTCCCACTCTCTCTTTCTGTCCCTTGCACCCACATCCAGACTCAGTCCAGCCACAGGGTAGCCCCCTCTCTGAGCTGTCTCATGGGCCCTGAACCAACGTCCCAGCTAACCTCGGTCACATCACCTTCCCGGAGTCTGCTCCTCCTCAGCTTGTTAACCACTCCATCACTGAGTCCCCCAACTCAGAAACCCAAGAGCTTCCCAGAATCCTCTTCTCTCACCCCTGACTGTCTACCGATTTTCACCTCCAGGTCTTCACCTTTCCTCCCCTGGATTTCACAGCAGCCGTTTCACCGGTATCTCCTGCTCTTTCTTTTTCTGTCTGGCCTACGTGCACCTCCTGGTGTTCTGCATGAACTTCAGGGATGATCCCAAAGCCCAGCCACTCTGCAGGCTTAACTTCTCCAGTCTCCGCTCCTGTGGTTCCTTGCATAGAAGCTGTAGTAAACATACAGCTCAGGCCATTCTCTGAAAACTGTATTTGCTTTGGGCTTTTCACAGAGATGGTCTAAAACAGTGGTTCCAACCTGGGCACCTCGGGCTTATGAAGCATCACGATGCTATCAGAGGACACAGGAAAAAGCCTGGGAAGTTCTCGGGGCCCAAAGATAGAATCTACAGAATAGAATGCTTTCTGTGGAAGCTCCTCCCATCACCCCCATTACTGAGGATGAGTTCTTCAAACCCTTCAGTTTTCCCAGCGAGGCCTCGGCGGTGTCACCACCAAGCTGCCCATCTTAGCCTGACCCCCACCTTGGGGACCACCCGATGCACTCGCTCACCAACTCGCCTTTTATTTCCTTTCACACCAAAATCAGCATCATAGGCCGTCACATCTGTATCCCACCCACATGTTACCCTGACCCCATTTGGAATAGGGGGGTCTGAATCCTTGTATCAGTTTCCAGTATGATCTGTCTACATCTAATGTCAGACTGATTTATTATTGTACTAGTGTAAATCTAGATTTCACTAGAGAAAAAGACATCAATAAAAGGATAACAAGAGGAAACAAAATAATAAACCCAAATCATGACAAATAATTTTGCAAAGCTTAAATGTCTGTGAATAAGCTACAGCACTGAGAAGTACTTCCCCAAACAGGATTACAAGGAAGGAACAGATTAGGAGAAATGACATCAGCGTGAAAGAAAAAGATGTTATTTGAAGTCAGAACCACCAGGAGTTTAGGACCTAGGAATTTGCATTAAAAGCTCTCCTGTTGCTTGTGATAATCAGCCCATTTGGGAGCCAGAGATGTATATACTTTTAGGTCATAAGAGTTAATAGTTTTATTTATAACTTTGTAGATGATGTTACTTATGTATGAAACAAAGCAGGAAAATATATTGAGAAGGAGTTCCGTTCACAGAGGACTTTAATGTGTTACATTTCTTAAATGTAAACATGTACTTTCAATGCACACTTAAGTAACACTCAAGGAAGCCAAACAAAGCGATGACAGAGCTGAGCCTTGCTGCGCGTGTTGCCAGCGTCTGAGCCTTGCTGCGCGTGTTGCCAGCGTCTGAGCCTTGCTGCGCGTGTTGCCAGCGTCCGAAACAAAACCATTTTGGTGAAATCAGCCTGTACTTCTGATTCAAAGTATGTTTCTGCGAATTCAACTTGTGTTTCTGTAAGTATCTGGTAGATATTTAGATGATTTTTTTGGAGAAGGAAATGGCAACCCACTCCAGTATTCCTGCCTGGAGAATCCTGTGGACAGAGGAGCCTGGTGGGCTGCTCTCCCTGGGGTTGCACAGAGTCGGACACGACTGAAGCGACTTAGCGTAGTGTTCTAGCTCAGTGAGGATGTGCCTGAGGGCTCTTTCTTAAACAAAAGCACATGCTCCATCTCCATCTTGTTTCTACTGTGATTTTTTTCCCTCCACACCCCCGACCCCCACCCCGCGGTAAAAAGAACCCAATAAGTTGAGATTGGTTGTTTCAAATGAATGAATAGCATCAACTTTGACAACCCTGAAAGGGTTTCTATGGTAACACAGAACAAAGGTAATAACCACCAAGGTCTAAATAATCAACGTTGTTTAACCATCTTAAGCTGGCTTACTTTTACTGGTTTTAAATGCAGCAAAAAACAAAACGGTCAGTTCCAAGGAGTCAGGCAATATTACTACTAGAGTATGTAACTAATTATGTGCTAACCCCAAACAAATATAAACTAGAATCTATGGTTTACTCATGAAAGCAATTAAAATACATAAATATAATCTACACTGAGTCCACCACTCTGGCGTGTAATTATCTATCTAATTCAAACCACGAAGCTAGGTGTTAGAATTTAACGTCCCTGAACTAAATACAAATATGGAAAATCATTTGGGGATTTGATCCTGATTCATTTTCAACCAAATATCCACAAATTCATTTTAAATGCACACAAGAACTGCAACAGCTTCACCTAAATCAGTTTTCTACAAGTTAAACATCCCTCCTACACTCAGATGTGATTGTGGAACGACTTTGATCTTTATTCCCAAATTTATTGCTCCGTGTAATCCATGACAAATATAATGTGATTTACTGTATCTCTATATGACAGCCCAGCAGCTGACAGAACTTAATAATTTAGCATAAGAAACAAACCTTCTGGCACCAAAGCACACAAATCATAACGGGGGCTCTTTCGTATCAGTTTACAATGCAGCCTATACAAGCTGACACTAAGAACTTCAAAACAATTCTCTTTTTCGTGTGTGCATTTAATGAAGGAGGTTTTTATGCCTTAAACGTGCTTTGTAGCTGCAAGCAAAAAATTTTGGAACATTTTGCTTTTGTTCTCATTAAAACAATGAGGGACCAGTCGCCTGCTAATGTTCTTTTCTCAAAGAAAAGCACTCAGTTTCTTCATTTAATTTGAAGCAAATGAAGAAACATAAACATGGAAATCTATAAACCAAATTTATCTTTGGTTATTATATGCAAAAAGGACAGACCACATAATTGGGCACTATATATAATGAAGACAGTTACAATATAGAAAAAGAATAGATGAGATAATCAGGCACTATGTAAGGCAGTCAAAACCTGTCTTGAGAACTGAAGTTTCTCTGAAACTCTCTATGAACTCGGGTCTGCATTCAGGGCAGGAAATGTCAGACCAGATGGTCCTCAGGTCTCTTTCAACTCAGAATCTCCAGGATCCATTTGACTGCTTTCCAGGGGGTCATGATGGCTCTGACGGTGGGGGCCGTGATGGGTCTGGGGGCCTCACGCTCCTGAACGAGGTGGCCAAGAGTGGGGGGTGCTCCCAGATCACTTGCCCAGCGCCCGGAGATGACGAGTTGGTGTCTGAATACAGAGCCTGGCCGCTAGGTCTGGCCGGGCTTCCAAAGCACGGATCTCTGGAGTCTCACTAGTTTTCCGGCACTGGGGTTCTCGACAGAATACCCACCCTGCCCCTACCCCATGAGTCTTCAGGTATTTGTCAACCTATGGCCCAGTCAAGGAGAAGCCACTTCTTGCCGCCTCTCCAGGGTATTTGGTTACAAAAGACAAGTTATAGACGGTTTAGTTGTTTAGTCGTGTCCAACTCTTTGCGACCCCGTAGACTGCAGCCCACCAGGCTCCTTCCATGGGATTCTCCAGGCAAGAATCCTGGAGTGGACTGCCATTTCCTTCTCCAGGGGATCTTCCCCACCCAGGGACTGAACCTGGGTCTCCTGCACTGCAGGCGGATTCTTTACAAACGGAGACACCAGAGAAACCCAAGTTATAGCTTCATCACTTCAGTGCAGACCTTTGACACCCAGTGTCTTCTTATAGGCATTTGAATGAAAGATTCTTATCGAGGTGAGTTACCGCTGGGACGTCCAAGACGCCATCCACGTGCTGCTGCTAACTTGCTGAACCCGCCGTGGGTCACAGTCTGAGCTCCTGCTCTGCAAGTGAGGAAGCGTGTCGCTGGAGCCCCCCGCCCCGGCGGGCAGGGTTATCTGATGTGCAGACGGAACCGCAGCAGAATCAGGTTCTAGAGCCTGTTTTCTGTTACCCTGTGTTGTATCCTCTCTCACACCTCCTCAGGTCCTCATATCACCTTGCTCACATTCTAAACCAGCATCTTGACGTGCTCAGCACCTATCATTTGTCACACACACTCATCTCTAGTTCTGTAACCTCACAACAGAACTTGGAAAAACTCCAAGAATTCCTAGTGTCTCTTGTTTGAAAAGATTATAGTTAATCACTTCAGAGTCCAAAGCTACAAAAATCCTTTAAGTGCTTTTCTGATGAACTGTATGATTGGTTTTCAATTCACCCCAAATAAAGAACAAATAAAACCTTATATGCAAATGTGCCATGAGCCAGGCTTTGTTCTGGAGTGTGTCAGTGGACTCTCAGTCTTTTAAAATGGCCATGAGACTTCTGAATATTTAAATACAAAAAAATCAAAAGATGTGAACTAAATAATTTACTAGCCAAAACAGGCAGGAACTAAATTTTAAAATTTTCCCAACTGTTCAAAGGTATAATTCAAATGTTTTAACCCAAAATATACTCAAAAGCTATTCCGCTCCACTTGATTTACAAAGTTTAAATATATTTGGTATTTAAATATATACGAAAATAAATTTGGTATTTAACTCTGCAGTGTTGCTTCCCTTTCATTTTGAAGTCAAAGAGTAAAAAAAAAAAGTTTTCTTTGCACAACCTCCTAAAAAATGTGTTTTCTCTTTTTTTCTGCATTTGACATGGAATCTGCAGCTGCCAACAGGAGATCTTCAGGAATATCCACCAAGAAGCACCATCCTTTACGGCCTGGACCAGAGCCCCTCGCCTCCCCGTAATTCACCTCTCCTCTCCTCCCAGGCAGACACCGTCCCTGGCTGCATCCACTGTGTTGCTTGTCTTCCGCTCAATTCTGACGTCAGACCCAAACGTGTCTCAGGTCAAGGAATGTGGATTTTATTCTGGGTGCGGTGGGACCCCTAAGAGGCTCAGGAACAGGCGGTGAGATGAACAGCTGTCACGGGGGAGATGAGCCCCCAGGACCACTGGAAGGAACCAGAAGAGCAAGCAGGAAGCTGAGCGGCAGTCAGGACTTTTGTTTCCAGTCCTGATGTAGCCATGAGTGGCGAGGACACAGAGAAAGTGGGGGGTTATCCCAGCCTCGGGCCTCTTTCTGAAGAAGACAGTTGCACTGGGGAAACCCAGAACGTTAAACCAAAGGAAATGACGGCCTCTGAACTCTTCACATGTTTATCTACCTTTCTACCACGTCTTTCACAAACATGCGGGGACCCAACTGCTGACACCCTTCCAAATGGATTCTCCTATAGGAATTCTTCATTTAAAGATGTTTAAGTTTCATGTATCTTTCAGAGTGCAGCGGGGACAAATGAAAGATGCATTGAGAGATGTGACTGCTGGTGAACCACAGGCGACCCTGGGACTGCGGGCCGGAGGCCCCCGAGTGGAGGGGACGGCCTCTCTCACAGCTGCTCCCACCCCTTGCCACGCTCCCTTCTCAGTGTTATCAGTCGCCTTTGCTTCCATAACCCACTGTCGTTTTTAAACAGAGATAATTTATTCACCATCCTGTTCACCCTTTCAGGGGTACAGTGCAAGGACTTTTACTGTATTCACACAGCTGTACAACTGTGTGTCTAAGTACAGAGTGTTTGCTGCCCCAAAGGAGGCCCTGCGCCATTAGCTGCCATTCTCCATCCCCTCTCAGGCCCTGGGGACCCCGAGTCTACCCTCTGTCTCTGTGAATGTGTCTACTCTGAATATTTCTTACAAATGGAATAATATGATGTGTGTTTTTTAGTGTCTGCCTCTTCTCACGTGCACAATATTTTCAAGGCTTATCCACCTTGTAGCAGGCCATCAGTAATTCATTCCTTTTATGACTAAATAACATCCAATTGTATGGATATACCACATTTGTCCATTTATCACCATTAGATGGGAATTGAGTTGTTTCTACTTTGTGACTACTGCAAATAAATGTTGCTATGAACATTTGTGTATAGGTTTTTACATGAACATGTGTTTTCAATTCTCTTAGGATATACTTAGGCGTGGAACTCAGGGGTCCTATGGTAATTCTATGGGCTTCCCTGGTTGCTCAGCAGTAAAGACTCTGCTTGCAATGCAGGAGACCTGAGTTCGATCCCTGGGTTGGGAAGATCCTCTGGAGGAGGGCTTGGCAACCCACTCTAGTACTCTTGCCTAGAGACTCCCATGGACAGAGGAGCATGGCAGGCTGCAGTCCATGGGGTCGCAGAGTCAGAAATGACTGAAGCGACCAAGCAGAAGCAGCAGCAGCATGGTAATTCTATGCGTAACCTTTGGAGATGGATGCTTTCAAACTGCGGTGCTGGAGAAGACTCTTGAGAGTCCCTTGGACAGCAAGGAGATCAAACCAGTGCATCCTAAAGGAGATCAACCCTGAATATTCATTGGAAGGACTGATGCTGAAGCTGAAGCTCCAATACTTTGGCCACCTGCTGGGAAGAGCTGACTCATTGGAGAAGACCGTGACACGGTCGGACACGGCTGAGCGACTAACAACAATGCCAAAAAAATACCCAGCACACCACCATGTTTAGAAAATATCCTGTAAGAATGTTACGTGACATTGTTACATGACAATGTTTTGAGGATATTAACCACATTACAAACTGTCTTCTTCATTGAGGAAAAAAGTAGTGAAAGTCGTGTCCGACTCTTTGCGACCCCATGGACTGCAGCACGCCAGGCTTCCCTGTCCTTCACCATCTCCGGGAGTTTGCTCAGACTCGTGTCCACTGAGGCGATGGTGCCATCCAACCGTCTCATCCTCTGTTACCTGTTGCCTCCTTCTCCTCCTGCCCTCACTCTTTCTAAACATCAGGGTCTTGTCCAATGAGTCGGCTCTTCCCAGCAGGTGGCCAAAGTATTGGAGCTTCAGCTTTAGCATCAGTCCTTCCAATGAATATTCAGGGTTGATTTCCTTTACACAAAGAACCCCTAGTAAATTCTTCTCTGAAGATTTCAATTCCAGGAATTTGAACAACTTTTACAACTGTATTGCATTGAATCTTTTTTTTTGCATTGAATCTTGTTCTAATTGTGATGCTCTCTTGACATTTGTTCCTAAAAAATGTAGAGTCAAATTCAGTTTCCACTCAAAGAGGCAGAAAAACCCAGCATTCATTGTTTCCTCACAAAGCTGACCTCCAGCTTCATGTTATTTCCTTGTATTTCCCTGTAGATTTGACCCTTACTCTAAAAAAAAAAAACCTTGCATTTAAAAAGCCATCTTTGAGTTCTAATATTTTCTCCCTAAAGATGTGAAAAAGTAAAAATGGAAAAAAAACCCACTACCTTCAGTGAAGTTAAAGCCAGAAAAAGCCAGAACTTCAAAGGAACTCTGAGTGAACAAAATGCAGGCAAGGGTCAGCAGTGGATGAAGAAGTAGGAGAAAGTTTGGAGGGATACAGGGTATGCCCACAGACTCAGAGTATCTCCTCGAGACAGCGTCCCGGTCACAGAGGGAAACTAACTTTACAGCAGAGAGCCTGGCAGACGGCACCCGGCCGAGTGACCGATGTCAACGTCACCAGCGACAGTGTCTCGACACCACTGATACCGCGCGACGGCACGACACCACCTCCGCAGGATTCCCGCCCGAGACACAGGCCCTCAGTCTGATCATGAAACAACGTAAGATAAATCCAAAGCGAAAAACATTACACAAAACAACTGGTGCGATTCAGAAGTGACAAGGTCCTGAAAAAGGAGGAAAGACTGGAAACGCGTCATGAATTGGAGACGAGAGGGAGCTGACAGCTAAGTACGACAGGAGGCCCTGGATGGACCCTGGGACGGCAGAGGAGAACAGCAGTGGGAAAGCCGCAGATGCGCAGAGAGGGTCTGCAGCCACCAAGCAGCATGAGCACAGGCTGTCTTACCAGCGTTAAGGTCCAGGGCTCCACAGTCACACCAACCGCAGGTAAGACGCTGGCCTGGGGAGAAGCCGAGTGATGGACGCATGGAAACTGTCTGCACTTTTTAGCAACTTCTTAGGAAGTGTAAACAGAAGGTGAAAAGCTTTCCAAAGTCGTCTTCTAACTCTTTAATAAGTAGCGTTTTCATAATTGCTGCCTGACACCCCCCCAACACGTTCTGAGCCCTTTGCTGGCCCTTTACTGCCCCACTGGACTGCCTCAGGAATTTGTATCTAGTCTCAGTTCAAAGACCATCTTCTCCATAAAACAGTCCCTGATCATCACAGACCTCAGATTTCCAGCGCTGTACCTAAGCTAGAATTTTATCATGCAGAGATACAGTTTTAGCTAGACAGTTGAACAGGACTTAGTGACTAAACCATCACCAGCACCACGCAGTTAGGTTCGTTTATGCTTGTATTTCTCACTATCACCACTATAAAAAGCTTCCCTGGTGGCTCAGACGGTAACGCGTCTGCCTACAGTGCGGGAGACCAGGGTTCGATCCCTGGGTCAGGAATATCCCCTGGAGAAGGGAATGGCAACCCACTCCAGTATTCTTGCCTGCAGAATCCCATGGATGGAGGAGCATGGTAGGCTATACCAAGGGGTCACGAAGAATCGGAAATGACTTCACTTCCACTTTCCACTATAACAAAAGCTCCCAGGAAGCAGGGGAGATCTACGTTCCTTCCCCTGATCAGTGCGGAGCTAAGTATACGGTAAATGCCTGATAGATACACACTGACTCATTCACCCACAAACGAAGGAAGCTGAAGCTTTGGGGGTTCACACCACCTGTTCATTCCCTCTTTGAGCTGTCAGACACCAAGTAGAGGACCAGGCGGGCCATGAGTTATGGCCAAGGATGACAGTTCTAATGCTTTCTTGTTCACAGGAAGTCTCTAAAATGTATGAGACTTCCTTCAATTTAATAAGGTGATCTGGGTCTAATAAACACCATAATCTATATTGGAATTTTAACAATTAACAGAACTAGAGGCCTAAATTATAAATCTTTAAAATCTTATTTTAAAATCTGTTAAAATTCCTAGTCCAATAATAACAGGAAATGTATAATAATAAAAGCAACGTCACAAATAAGACTGAAAGCCACCGAGGTTTTATGAGGTATTTTCCACGACCCAGGGCTGCTTCCTTAGACTGTCCAAGGATGTCTACTGAGCTGCTAAATTCGTGCAGTGGGAACAAATGTCTGTTCTCTTTGCCAAGAAAATGCCATAGATGAATATTAAAAACAGCCCTGTTAGCCAGAATTCACATCTGCATGCACTTAGAAGTGTAGCTTTTCTTTCTTCCAATAATAATTTGTAATGCATTGTGAAAAACTGTAAAAATGGCATACAGTACTCTCCACCTGGCCAGTTAACTAGCGTTTCAGCCATAAGTGCACTGATAAAGCCTGTATAGTGCGCTTGTGGACGTACGCACATATATGTGTGATCTACTAGGAACGTTTTTGGACATATAGCTCAGTGCTTGCTCTCTCTGTCTCCATATATATATTCAGAAAATAAAATTCAAAACATACCCTAATGTAATTAACCAATTAAAAAAGAAAATATTTTTAAGGGTATTGTAATTTAAGACGGGCTTCCCAGGTGGCGCTAGTGGTAAAGAACCCACCTGCCAATGTAGGTTTGATCCCTGGGTCTGGAAGATCCCCTGGAGGAGGAGATGGCAACCCACTCCCTTATTCTTGCCTGGAGAATCTCCATGGAAACAGGAGCCTGATGGGCTACAGTCCATGAGGTCACAAAGAGTCAAACACAACTGAAATGACTTAGCATGCCGAGCATACATGCACATGATTTAAGACACAACAGTTAGACTTTTCTACACAATTACGGGGATACCAATACTTTAAAAAACTTCTCATTACCAAACAGATATACTTTTTAAAAAAGGACATCGATTCACTGAAAATGACATTACAAACACTGATATTGTTCCACCAAATTTTCAAGTGTAGGAGAAATATATTTTGTGTCTGATTTCAATATAGTTGTTTTTGCAAAAATTATGTAATATTTAAGTAGTAGAGGCTTTCAATCTAATGTAATATTTAGAATATGTACATAAACTACTAATTTTAAATCACTTTAATGTTTAAAAAGAATGATTAATAAGATCAAGAATAATTTGTATCTTAAAAAGAAGCAATTCAATATATCTATTACATGCCTATAATTTATGGATATCATTGTCATTTAAAAATCACATACAGGTCTGAGGACACAATAAAGTAAACTGGGAAATTAAAAATGCTCTGGCCTCTGGATGCATTTTTCATGATCGATGTGACATCATCTGACTCTAAAGATGTTAGGTTTGTTTTGAGAAGTCATTTAAAAAAATTCATCAGTCTAGTCTAAAATATGCTTCTGTGAGAAATACATTTGGGAGAATGGCATTGAAACATGTATAATATCATGTAAGAATCGAAATGCCAGTCTATGTCTGATGCAGGATATGACACGCTTGGGGCTGACGCGCGGGGATGACCCAGAGAGATGTTGTGGGGAGGGGGGTGGGAGGGGGGTTCATGTTTGGGAACGCATGTACACCTGTGGTGGATTCATGTCAATCTATGTCAAAACCAATACAGAATTGTAAAGTAAAAATTAAAAATAAATAAATAAATAAATTAAAAAAAAAAGAAGGAAAAAATAATTAAAAAAATAAAAATAAAAATAAAAAAAAGAAATACAGTATGTTAACACAGCTTGCTTCACTGAATTAAAATTAATCCTCCATAAAGAAAACTGTTAAAACAATACTTATCTGATTATATAGAAATTCCAAAGAAGCTACCAAAAAAGTAACTAGAGCAAATAACTGAGTTTAAAAGGTCTATTGTACTCCTAGATGGTGGTAATGAAAACATGAGAACGCTGAGAACGTGAACTGATTAGATGTAAATCTAATAAAATTAAAGCAACATCTGTATGCTGAGAATTGCAAATGCTGATGAAACACAGTCAGTCAGTCAGTTCAGTCACTCAGTTACGTCCGACTCTTTGCGACCCCATGAATCGCAGCACGCCAGGCCTCCCTGTCCATCACCAACTCCCAGAGTTCACCCAAACTCATGTCCATCGAGTCGCTGATGCCATCCAGCCATCTCATCCTCGGTCGTCCCCTTCTCCTCCTGCCCCCAATCCCTCCCAGCATCACAGTCTTTTCCAATGAGTCAACTCTTCGCATGAGGTGGCCAAAGTACTGGAGTTTCAGCTTCAGCATCAGTCCCCCCAATGAACGCCCAGGGCTGATCTCCTTTAGAATGGACTGGTTGGATCTCCTTGCAGTCCAAGGGACTCTCAAGCGTCTTCTCCAACACCACAGTTCAAAAGCATCAATTCTTCGGCGTTCAGCTTTCTTTATGGTCCAACTCTCACATCCATACATGACCACAGGAAAAACCATAGCCTTGATTAGACGGACCTTTGTTGGCAAAGTAATGTCTCTGCTTTTGAATATACTGTCTAGGTTGGTCATAACTTTCCTTCCAAGGGGTAAGCGTCTTTCAATTTCATGGCTGCAATCACCACCTGCAGTGATTTTGGAGCCCAAAAAAATAAAGTCAGCCACTGTTTCCACTATTTCCCATGAAGTGATGGGACCAGATGCTATGATCGTTTTCTGAATGTTGAGCTTTAAGCCAACTTTTTCACTCTCCTCTTAAACTTTCATCAAGAGGCTTTTTAGCTCCTCTTCACTTTCTGCCATATGGGTGGTGTCATCTGCATATCTGAGGGTATTGATATTTCTCCCGGCAATCTTGATTCCAGCTTGTGCTTCCTCCAGCCCAGCGTTTCTCATGATGTACTCTGCATATAAGTTAAATAAGCAGGGTGACAATATACAGCCTTGACGTACTCCTTTCGCGATTTGGAACCAGGCTGGTGTTCCATGTCCAGTTCTAACTATTGCTTTGCTTCCTGACCTGCATATAGGTTTCTCAAGAGGCAGGTCAGGTGGTCTGATATTCCCATCTCTCTCAGAATTTTCCACAGTTTATTGTGATCCACACAGTCAAAGGCTTTGGCATAGTCAATAAAGTATAAATAGATGTTTTTCTGGAACTCTCTTCCTTTTTCCATGGCAATTTGATCTCTGGTTCCGCTGCCTTTTCTAACACCAGCTTGAACATCTGGAAGTTCACGGTTCAAGTATTGTTGAAGCCTGGCTTGGAGAATTTTGACCATGACTTTACTAGCGTGTGAGATGAGTGCAATTGTGCAGCAGTTTGAGCATTCTTTGGCATTGCCCGTTTTGGGGATTGGAATGAAAACTGACCTTTTCCAGTCCTGTGGCCTCTGCTGAGTTTTCCAAATTTGCTGCCATACTGAGTGTAGCCCTTTCACAGCATGATCTTTCAGGATTTGAAACAGCTCAGCTGGATTCCATCACCTCCACTAGCTTTGTTCGTAGTGATGCTTTCTAAGGCCCACTTGACTTCACATTCCAGGATGTCTGGCTCTAGGTGAGTGATCACACCATCGTGATTATCTGGGTCGTGAAGATGTTTTTTGTACAGTTCTTCTGTGTAGTCTTGTCAGTGAAGTGAAGTCGCTCAGTCGTGTCCGACTCTTTGTGACTCCCTAGACTGTAGCCTACCAGGCTCCTCTGTCCATGGGATTTTCCAGGCAATAGTACTTGAGTGGATTGCCATTTCCTTCTCCAGGGGATCTTCCCAACGCAGGGCTCGAACCTGGGTCTCCTGCATTGTAGACAGACGCTTTACCGTCTGAGCCACCAAGGAAGTCACCTCTTCTTAATATCTTCTGCTTCTGTTAGGTCCATACCATTTCTGTCCTTTATCGAGCCCATCTTCGCATGAAGTGTTCCCTTGGTATCTCTAATTTTCTTGGAGAGATCTCTAGTCTTTCCCATTCTGTTGTTTTCCTCTATTTCTTTGCACTGATGGCTGAAGAAGGCTTTCTTATCTCTCCTTGCTATTCTCTGGAACTCTGCCTTCAGAAGCTTCTATCTTTCCTTTTCTCCTTTGCTTTTCACTTCTCTTCTTTTCACAGCAATTTGTATTTGCATTTCTTTTTCTTGACAATAAAGAAAACTAAATAAATGACAGTACAGTCTAAGTTCAGGGACTGAGATACTCAATATCATTAAGACTTCACTTCTTTCAAAACTGAGAAATAGATTTAATACAATTGAAAGGTCCCAGTAGGATTCTGTGCAGAATTCGTTTCACTGACTCTAAGAGCAAGAGAACTATCGTGAGCAAAACTATTCTGAAAAAGAACAAAGTTGGACAACCCATACTACTTGTCTCCAAGACTGACTATAAAAGCTACAATAATTAAGACACTGTGGCATCGGTGAAGGAAAAATATACATGTCAACAGAACGAAATTTGAGAGTCTAGTATGGCACACATGATTTGGCCTACTGATTTTCAACAAAGCTGCAGAGATGATTCAACAGAGAAAAAATCAGTTTTTCAACAAACAGTGCTGATATGATGGAATCAGTCTACATCTTGCACCAGTCCTGTGGGCCACAGAAACAAATATAAAACTTGTGAAAGAAAACAGGAGGAAATCCCTGTGACATCATGATACGCAAAAATTTCTTAGAAATGACACCAAAAGCCTGACCTTAAAAGAAAAAATTGATAAACCGGATTACATAAATATTGGGAACTTCTGCTCTTTGAAAAATACTGTTAAAAGAATGAAAAGAAGCCACTGACTGTGAAAATGTTTCCAAATCATATATCTTATGAAGAATTTGCATCTAAAATACATTAAGAACACTCAAAATTCAATAGTAAGACAATAAATGACTGAATATGAAATTAGAAAAACATTTAAATAAACACTACACCAAGGACAGAGGAGCCTGGTGGGCTACAGTCCATGGGGTCCCAAAGAGTGGAGGGACCTGGCTGGGCGACTGAGTGAAGTTGCTCAGTCGTGTCTGACTCTTTGCGACCCCGTGGACTGCAGCCCACCAGGCTCCTCTGTCCATGGGATTTTCCAGGCAAGAGTACTGGAGTGGGGTGCCATTTCCTCCTCCAGAGGATCTTCCCGACCCAGGGATCGAACCCAGGTCTCCCGCATTGTAAGCAAGACGCTTTACCTTCTGAGCCACCAGGGAAGCTCCGCCTTAAAACACTGAGGTGAGAGGGCCTGCGGCAGCCAGTGCCTGACACAGCCGGTGCTGAGATATGTCTCCCAGGATGACTCCCGCCCTGGGTCTCCATCTTACCTTCTTCTCTTTGAGGCCAGGTGGTCCAGGGTCCCTCGGGGGCCACAGACTCCCAGCCTGCTCTGTCTCAGGGGAGCCGCCACACTCTCCCCTCAGGCCTATCAGATGCCGGGCCTGACCTTCCCTGAGACCTGAGGAGTCTAAAGTCAGAGCAGCCCACATAGCCTTCACCTCATGAAGACCCAGGAGCGGCCGAGAGTGGGGAGCAGACTCAGGAGAGGCACAGCTCCAGCTCTGCTCTGACGCTCTGGGGCACAGCCTCCCGCCCTGCTGGGAAGGTGGCAGCCGAGGTCACAGTCTGGCTGATACTAGCGTCATGCAGGGCTGAGGACCATGCACCCCGTCCTGCGATTCTGTCTCCTAGGGGCAGAATGGTCAGGAGACTGAAGACGCCCCCAGGCTTAGGGGCAGGACAACAGCAACCCCCTGGGGACTTCCGCACATCACTGCTCAGCCTAGAGTGGTGATAGTGAAGAGCATTCTGGAAGAACTGAAGAATGTAACTTAAAAATCACATATAAACCGTCTGGCAAAGAAATGAACGAGCACATTCCCCTTCCCCCACACGTAAGCTCATCTATGGCTTACGTCTCCATCTCAGGAGCATGTGTGTGCTAAGCCGCTTCAGTCGTGTTCGACTCTGGGCAACCCCACGGACTGTAGCCCGCCAGGCTCCTCTGTCCACAGGATTCTCCAGGCAAGAATACTAGAGTGGGTTACCATTTCCTCCTCTAGGAGATCCTCCCGACCTGAGGATCTTCCTGACCCAGGGATCAAGCCCACGTCTCCTGCATTAGCAGGCGGATTCTTTACCACTGAGCCACCGGGGAAGTCCACTCAGGCCTTTTTAAAATTCTGTGGCTTAGGGTCTGTCTCTCCTGCTGGAGTGTGAGCTCTGAGAAGGCAGGAATCTCTGGCTGTTCTTTCACTGCTATAGCAAGCCTCCAGGATCACTACATACAGAGTAGGTATCAAACACTAAAGCATCACAAATGTGCCACTGTCTGCTAATCGCCCAGAGCAACCATGCTTCTCTTCTGAAACAGTAACCCTCTGTGTGTGTGCTCGCAAGCGCCTGCTCCCCTGCAGCAGCCCAGGACCAGGAGTTCTGCAGTGCGGTTTGGTGGGAGTGAGAGGCAGGTACCGCCGCACTTCCCGAGAAGCGTCGCATCGGTTGTCCTCGTCCTCCTTGCCCCTTCCTGCTGCCTGAGCCCTGGTGACGCAGGAACCACTAGAGGCAGGGGGAGGCTCCACACTGGAGACGATTGGCCTGGCCCTCCATGACCTCTTGGGACGGAACCGTTGGCTCCTACCCTGAACCAGACTGTGATGAGAGAGCAAAATAAACTCCCAACCTCACCTGTCCATGGGTTGGGGACTCTTTTTACAGAAGCTTGGGCTCACTGTGAAGAATATGGAGAAGACCTCATACAATTTTTCACTTTTGATTTATCAGTAAAGTTAATTACACTAATAGCATTCCTAACATCAAGCCATTTTTGCATTCCTGGAATAATCTCATGTGGT
Source organism: Oryx dammah (assembly GCF_014754425.2). Lineage (NCBI taxonomy): Eukaryota > Metazoa > Chordata > Mammalia > Artiodactyla > Bovidae > Oryx > Oryx dammah. The sequence goes on along the minus strand of NW_024070192.1, from coordinate 973,341 downwards.
CCCGGTAAGCTGTTGTTGAACAGTAGCTAATCATGTCCAACTCTATGCGACCCCATGAACCGCAGCAAGCAAGGCTTCCCTGTCCTTCACCATCTCCTGGAGTCTGCTCAAACTCATGTCCATTGAGTTGGTGATGCCATCCACCCATCTTCTCCTCTGTCATCCCCTTCTCCTCCTGCCTTCAATCTTTCCCAGCATCAGGGTCTTTTCCAAAGAGTTGGCTCTTCACATCAGGTGGCCAAAGTACTGGAGCTTTACCTTCAGCATCAGTCCTTCCAATGAACACGTAGTGTTTATTTCCTTTAGGATGGACTGGTTGGATCTCCTTGCTGTCCAAAGGACTCTCAAAAGTTTTATCTAGCATCACAATTCAAAAGTGTCAACTCTTTGGCACTCAGCCTTCTTTATGGTCCAACTCTCACATCTGTACATGACTACTGAAAAAACCACCACTCTGACTATATGGACCTTTGCTGGAAAAGTAATGTCTTTTCTTTTTAATACTCTATTACATGATGTTTTAAATGCAATACTAACCTCTATTGCCTAGTATTTTATTGGATCTTTTTACAATATTCATGAGTGAGATAAATTTGTGTTTAGAGGGATATTATTTTCAGGTTTCAGTATTGATATTATGGTAACCAGAAAAGATTACTAGATCAAAAGGCATAGATATATTTAAACTTACTAACATAGGCTACCGAAGGCTTTCAGGAAGGTTGTCGCAATTTATACTCAGTAACAGCAGTTTAGAATATTTATTCACTGCACCCTCGGTATTTTGTACCCTATTTTAAAACGATACTTGATACTATTTATAGTAACAGTAACATGCTTAATTGATATATGAAAAGTAGCTTCTTGTCTCAGTATTTCCTTGATTACTTGTGAAGACGAAGAGGTTTATTTAAGCCAATTACACTTTTCCTGGTCATGTACAGTTACTATTGTTTTTTACTGTATCTTGTAAAGTACTCAGTTAAATTAATTGATCACTTAAAATCATATTTAATCCTCATGATATGAATCAGGAAGCCCCGCCTCACCCAGAATAACTGCTTTCCTTTCGTGATGAATGACGGTCAGAACGAGACTTGGCTCTCGGCCCAGGGCCGTCCGCTGTCCTGTGCCGACCCCTCCGCAACCTCAGACCCGACACCCGACCCCTGACGCGTCTGCTGGCCACGCGCCGTCCCCTCACAGGAGGCGAACACCCACCCAGAAGCCTTTGCGCACTGATCCTGGCGCCCGCTCCTCAGTCTGAACGTCACTCTCTGAAGATGGCAAGTACACTGTTCTCCTTTCAGCAACTTCTCAAGTCAATAGCTACCTTTTGCTGCACTGATCTAACAGATTTTTCCTTCATTCTAGGTAAAAAAATTTCCCTCAAGAACATCCCAAAGGATAAAGCCAGCAAGGTCCCGTGAACGGCGGCACTCCCATCACTACTGGTAGAGTCAGCACACTGGGAAGCCAGGCCACAGAATGAAAAGCGGGACTTGGAAATTTTAAACGTTTACTTTTAAAACAAACTGATTTATTTATAATTCTAGATGTTATTTTCAAATAGCCCCTAACATAAAATACACTGTCTTTTAATTTTCTCCTGGTAAGACAGCTGTCTAGCTTAGGCACCAGACTGTGATCTGCTCTCCAAACTTGCTAGAAAGCAGGAGTGTTCTGCCTGGGGCAGCAGGGCGGAGGGAGGAGGTGCAGAAGGTCCTCGGGAGACCGGGCACGCTGCCCTCCTCCGTCCACATGCCAGACTCTGCAGTCCCACTCATGTGGCGGTGGTGAGACCTTGACCATGTAAGTACTCAAATGCAAACAATGACAGACATGTTGCTATTTCTGCTTCATAAGCAAACACCCCAGAAACGGTTCCAGGGTTTACCTGGTGGAATCCCTGTGAGACAGGTGCATCGCATGAGAATCGGAAGCAGGAGAGGAAAAAAACTGGTGTAAAACTGAGCCTTGGAAGGATATACAGCTCCTCTCATTACGTGTGTGAGAGACATGGCCCCTCCTACCACCCAAAGAGGACTTACAATTGAGGCAATTGAAGAAACTTTAAAATTTTAAATGTGAATAAGCAGAGTACATCATGCAAAATACCGGACTGGATGAAGCACAAGCTGGAATCAAGATTACCAGGAGAAATATCAATAACCTCAGATATGCAAATGACACCACCCTTATGGCAGAAAGTGAAGAGGAACTAAAGAGCCTCTTGAAGATAGTGAAAGAGGAAAGTGCAAAAGCTGGCTTAAAACTAAACATTCAAAAAACGAAGATCATGGCATCCGGTCCCATCACTTAATGGCAAATAGATGGGGTAAAAATGGAAACAGTGACAGACACTATTTTCTTGGTCTCCATAATCACTGCAGATGGTGACTGCAGCTATGAAATTAAAAGATGCATGCTCTCTGGAAGAAAATCTATGAAAACCTAGACAGCATATTAAAAAGCAGGAACATTACTTCGCCAACATATAGTCTAAGCTATGCTTTTTCCAGTAGTCAAGTACAGATGTGAGAGTTGGACCATAAAGACGGCTGAGCGCCGAAGAATTGATGTTTTGACCTGTACTGTTGGAGAAGACTCTTGAGAGTACTTTGGACTGCAAGGAGGTCAAACCAGTCAATCCTAAAAGAAATCAGACCTGAATACTCATCGGCAGGACTGATGCTGAAGTTCCGATACTTTGGCGACCTGATGTGAAGAGCCGACTCATTGGAAAAGACCCTGATGCTGGGAAAGACTGAAGGTAGGAGAAGAAGGGGATGACAGAAGATGAGATGGTTGGATGGCATCACCAAGTCAATGGACATGAGTTTGAGTAAACTCTGGGAGATGGTGAAGGACAGAGAAGCCTGGCGTGCTGCAGTCCATGGGGTCACAAAGAGTTAGACATGACTGAGCAACTGAACAATAAATATAAGTGAACACCAGATCATCACACTCAGATTATGAACAGGCCCAAAGTTTTTCACTGTGTGGATCACAACAAACTGTGGAAAATTCTGAGAGAGATGGGAATACCAGACCACCTGACCTGCCTCCTGAGAAATCTGTATGCACGTCAAGAAGCAATAGTTAGAACTGGACATGGAACAACAGACTGGTTCCAGATAGGGAAAGGAGTACATCAAGGCTGTATATTGTCACCCTGCTTATTTAACTTATATGTAGAGTACATCATGCGAAATGCCAGGCTGCATGAAACACAAGCTGGAATCAAGATTGCTGGGAGTAATATCAATAACCTCAGATATGCAGATGACGCCACTCTTACGGCAGAAAGTAAAGAGGAACTAAAAAGCCTCTTGACGAAAGTGAAAGAAGAGACTGAAAAAGTTGGCTTAAAACTCAACATTCACAAAACGAAGATCATGGCATCTGGTCCCATCGCTTCATGGCAAATAGATGGGGAAACAATGGAAACAGCAACAGACTTTATTTTGGGGGGCTCCAAAATCTCTGCAGATGGTGATTGCAGCCATGAAACTAAAAGACGCTTGCTCCTTGGGAGAAAAGTTATGACCAACCTAGACAGCATAGTCAAAAGCAGAGACATTACTTTGCCAACAAAGATCCATCTAGTCAAAGCTGTGTTTTCTCCAGTAGTCATGTATGGATGTGAGAGTTGGACTATAAAGAAAGTTGAGTGCCTAAGAGTTGATGCTTTTGAACTGTGGTGTTGGAGAAGACTCTTGAGAGTCCCTTGGACTGCAAGGAGATCCAACCAGTCCATCCTAAAGGAAATCAGTCCTGAATATTCATTGGAGGGACTGAGGCTGAAACTCCGATACTTTGGTCACCTGATGTGAAGAGCCGACTCATTGGAAAAGACCCTGATGCTGGGAAAGATTGAGGGCCGGAGGAGATGGGGACGACAAAAGATGAGATGGTTGGATGGCATCACCAACTCAGTGGACATAGGTTTGAGTATGCTCTGGGAGTTGGTGATGGACAGGGAGGCCCGGTGTGCTGTGGTTCATGGGGCTGCAAAGAGTGGGACACAACTGAGCGACTGAACTGAAAGTTTTCCAAGTTTCCGTCTGCGCAGGTGTTTTCTTTTGTATTAGATTAACTGATTGTTACGTTCCAAGGTATTGCTAGAGCCCAGCGCCCGAGCTCCGGTGCACACACCCAGGAAACGCCTACCGGAAGGTCCCCAACTCTTGAGCTCTGTGAGGGCCAAGCCGGACATGTGTGTCGATCAGTGTTTATAAATTTGAACTGTTGAGAATAATAATTTAAAATTTTAAGGACACAAACTTCACTTTCCTTGCAAGGAAAAACTTGGGGAGAAGATCAAAGTAAAAAGAACAGAATTGAGATCAGAAATCCATTTTAAGCCAAAATGACAATGTCTTCATAAGTTAATATTAATCTTTTAATTATAAATCTCAAAGGTTTAGTAGTTTCTGTGACCTTAGCTTTAGATAATTACACCACATGGAGCTTTTCTTAAATTTGAAAAAGATGCCGAGTTGTTGCTCCAGGCCTTTTGGTGATTTCCACCTGGCAGAATTCCATTATAGTCCTTCAGATGCCATTAGAATGATAGATCAGGAGCCCAAGCCCGTAAGTTCCATGTCAATTTCACAAGAGCTTTTAAAATTCAGTACAGTGTGAAGAATGTGTGATGTGTTCATATATTTTACGATATCAAATGGTGAAGCTTAACGCCACTACTTATACTGGAGATTTCACAAAGGAACTGACAGAATACACTAAATACAAATATAAGTTTTGTGTTTCATAAAATCAAAGGACAAAATTAAAAGGCAAATACCAAAAATACTTGCCACAAAGCATTTTATCATCCTAAATATGAAGTTGATATAAGGTGATGAGAACAATGCCAGGACATGAACAGACAAGACACAGAGGACATGAGCACACAATTCTCAGGAAATGAAGCTTGACTCACAGATCTGATGTAAATATCCAGTCTCACTCTTAAATATGAAATTAGAAACAATAAATGTTTCTCACCAACACCCTGGCCCCCAAATTAAAGGATTAATACCAAGGACTGGCTATACGAAACAGATATTCTGTGGGGAAAAATATAAATTAGTACAACGTTGCTGAAAAGCAATTTGACCCTGTAATTCAACTGGGATCTTAAACTAAGGAAGAAAATGGAAATGCCGACAAAATTTTTAGTATGAAGATGTTAATTTTTGCATCAATTTAGATAACTTTTAAAGCAAAATGTTTTTAAAAAAATGGAATTTCGGCCTGGGTGTCGCACTGAGCATCCCGCCCACCCTGATGCCCTACCGAGGGGAGAGGACAGCGGGGTGAGAGGACGGGGAGCCTTCCTGGGGCAGAGACCCGGGGGCAGGAGCGAGGGAGGCGGCCTCCAGGCCCGGCCGCTGTCCGCGCGGCTGGACGGAAGTCGGCTCCCAGCCGCCTCCCAGCCGCGGCATCGATCCTCAGTCCCGCCAGGCGGCTCCTCCTCCGCCAGTGCCTCTCCAGGCATTTTCAGCCGAGACCCCGACTCCTGCGCTCTGTGGCCCGCTGCTTCCTGCGGCGCCCCGTCCCCGAGCGCCGCCGCCTTGCCCACGGTCCCCTGCGCCCGCCCTCCGTCCACACCGCCGCGGGCAGTGCTCTGCCCACGGTCACAGCCATTCTCAGTTCCAGATCCTGGACCTTCCTCCCCGCTCGGCCTTCCGGATTTTCGGTCACATCCTTGACAAGCATCCTTTCCAAACCGCCTCTGCCGCTATTTCCAGGAAAATACACTTTTCTCCGCTTCCTCTGCACAACCCTTCTTTCTCTCCTCCCCGACTTCACGAGTCCTGCACGGCTGGTGGTTTGGGGGTCGGCTCCCCAGCCCCCGCGCTGCAGCCCCCGCTCCGTCCGGCCCTCCTGAGGGTCGCCTACAAACGCTCCTCCAATGCACCTCGCTACTGGGCGCGAACGGAGCTCATCCTCTCTCTCCCGGACGAGAGGCCCCAGCAGGGCCGCTCCTGGATGCCGAGGGCGCGACGGCACGAACGGCTGCCCGCTGGGCCGACTCTGAGTCGCGCCTCCCGCGGTGGGGTCGCCACCTCCAGGCACCTCGAGGCGCCCTGGGGGCCCCTCCTGCACTGACCCCTCCGTTGCGCTGGTCCTGCCAACGCTGACGGAAGAGGCTCCTAATAGCCCCCTGGGTCCTGACACTTCACGGCGAAGGAGCCCTGAGCGACCCCGGGGTTTAAGCTCGGAGCCAAGACCAGGGCCGCGTGGGCTCGGCGGGCCCCGCGCCGCCCCGCTGGCCGCCCAGCCACATACGCGGCCCTCGCGGGGCGGCTCAGCGCCTGCTCGCCCCAGCCCCGCGTCGGGGCGTCCAGGCGGAGCTCGCCTGTCCCGGGCGGGCCCCGGAGGCCCTGGCCCGAGCGCGCCTCCCCCGCTCCCGGCGGCCTGCTCACAGCCCCCGCCTGTCCCGCGGCCGTCCTTGCCCACGGGCTCCTCAGGGACGGGGGCCTCGCGGTCTCGCCTTTCTGCATGGCTCCCGAGGGCTGGGATCATGCCGCAGACACAGAAGATATTCCAGAAATACTGGCCAAGTCAGTTACCGGTGGAGTCCCACACTGTCATCTATAACCTGTAAATTAGTTAGCAACGCATATAAACCTATGCTTGAAACCTTTCCACTCTTACTGAAAAGAACCCTGTAAAACGTGGACACCTGATTCAAGAGAACCGAGGCCTCAGCTGCCTGTGTGAAGTCTGGCTTCACTCTCTGGCCTCCCTGGACCCTCTCATTATCTGTAACCCTCGGGGCACACGGTGCGCAGGCCACGGAAGCCTGTGTCCTTGGAGACACTGCCCGTGGGCGGCGGCGGTGGCTCGGGCCGCATCGTGCCCCTCGCCGTGGCCAGAGGCGGAGGCGGCCCCGCAGCAGACGCCCCGGCCCGGGCGCCGCGCCCTCTGCCGCAGAGCTCCGACGGGGCTGCTCCGACGGGACGCACCCGCGAGCCCACTGGGGGCACGAAGGCCCCGCGGCCGGCTGTGTCCCCGGCCTCCCAGCAGAGGGGACTGAGGCCGGGTGCCCGGCAGCCGCCGCCCCGACGCGTCTGAGCCGGGAGCAAACCCTGAGCCCCGCGGCAGACACGCGGGCCCCGAGGGGCCGGCCGCCGCCCTCCGCGTCCCAGGCCACCCCAGCACGGTCACCTCCCGCCCGCGCGCCCGCAGGGGTTGAACCGGTCTCCCTGTGTCCAGCTCCGCCCTCGGCGGGCCTGCAGCCCCGGCCTCCGCTGCTCACAGGGGCCAAAGCCCAGGCCGTTCCGGGGCCTCGGCTCCACGCCAGAGCCCACAGACTCCCGGCCAGCGTGACGCTCGACGCGTCTTCAGTCGCCGGGCAGCGGGAGTCCCCTCCGCCCCTCCCCGGGGGACGCGGGTGGGTTCGGGAAGCCTGAGACGTGAGCCGGCGCACCCGCCAGGGTTCTAAACTGCGGGCCGGCCCCAGGCCACCACCCCGAGCGGGGAGCCGGGCGGGCAAGGCGGCGGCCTGGGCCGTGAGCGCGCCGGCCCGCTCCCCGCCGCCCGGCCGCCTACCTTCTCCAGCGTCAGCTCCGTCTCGGCGGCGTGGGTCTTCCTCAGCTCGAGCCGCATCTTCTCCGACTCGGCCTTCAGCTTGCTCACGGCGGCCTCGTGGTCCCGCGCGGCCCTCTGCTTCTCCTCCTCCCGGAGGAGCCCCAGCTCCACCAGCTGCTGCTTGCGCTGCGAGTTCACGCTGACCAGCTCCTCTCTCAGCTTCTGCACCTGCGCCTCCATGTCCGCAAGCACCTTGTGAGGGAAACGGGCAGAGGATGTGACGGGAGCGCGTGAAGGACACGAGCCGCGAGGCCAAGACGGCCGCGCCCCGCCGCCCCGCCGCCGCCCTCCTGCCCCGGCCCGGCCGGCCCCGTCTGGCTCGGACACGGACGCCACCGGAAATGTTTTACCCCAGACAACGCGTTTAGTTTTGTTTCAAATACCTTTGCAAATGGAATACTACTTGGTTCTTCTGCAACTTGCTTCTTCAAGTATTTGGCGTTATGTTTCTGAGATTCCTCAGCACTTGCTACTCAATTTTTGTTTTCATTGCATTGATTTCTGCTCTTATTTTTGTCCTGTCCTGCATTCTACATTCTTGGAGTCTTCTTTAGTCCTCTGACTTCTTATCTTGGATATTTCACTCATTTATTTTCATCCTTCTTTCCTGATTTGTAAACTTAAGACTATAAATACCGCTCTACTGCTGCATAAATTTAATCTCTCAGATGGTATTTTCATTATCGTTTAATTCAAGCATTTTTAACGTTCATTTTTATTTTTTCTTCGACTTATGACCTGTTTAGAAGTATGTCTCTTAATTCCCAAACACGTGGGCATACTAACTTCCCAGGGATGTCACAACAAAGTACGAAAAACTGGGTGGCTTTAGATGTGTTTACGCTCTCAAAGTTCTAGAGGCTACAGAATTACAGGCTGGACTTATTAATTTAACATCTGTGTTCCATTCTCTCTCCACTCATTATGAACTCACACAGATGTAAATTAGATCCTCCTATTCTTTCATTTCATGAATTTCTCATATTTTCCATCTCTTTTCCTCTCACCTACATTCTAGGCATTTTCTGCATGTAAGTAGATCTCAAATCCATACAGATTCTGAATTTCAGTTATTTTGTTTTTATTTTCGGGAGTCTGCTAAGTCACTTCAGTCATGTCCAACTCTGTGCGACCCCATAAATGGCAGCCCACCAGGCTCCCCCGTCCCTGGGATTCTCCAGGCAAAAACACTAGAGTGGGTTGCCATTTCCCTCTCCAGTGCATGGAAGTGAAAAGTGAAAGTGAAGTCGCTCAGTCGTGTCCGACCCTCAGCGACCCCATGGACTGCAGCCCACCAGGCTCCTCCGCCCATGGGATTTTCCAGGCAAGAGTACTGGAGTGGGGTGCCACTGCCTTCTTGGGGAGTTTATTTTTATACAAATATGTCTGGTGATTTTTAAATGCCTTTAACCGCTTTAGAAAATATTTTCAAGTCCTTTAAAGTCTTTGCCTTTACAGCACATACTAACCATGACTCTTCTATCTGTGGCTGATAATTCCAGCATCTCAACTGTTTGCAGCTGTCATCCTGTTGTTCAGAACTTTTAAGTCCCTGGGTTCATCGTACTTTTTTTTGTCACACTATGTTGCTACTCTTTTCAAATGCAGGCTCCTATCTGATGGGATTGGAAGTGGTTCTCCAGCCCCCATTTGACCCTGACAGACCCTGGAGATGTCAGCGTGTCTGGATGACTTTAGAGCAAGTTCTCAGCCTCGGATCCCAGGGCACACTGACCTGAGAGTTTGGGCGTCAGCTTATAGGCGTGGATTTTCAGGGGCACCTCACTCAGCACTAAGGTTGTTTCTAGTTTACTGGTTTCTTTCTTTCTTTCTTAATTGAAGTACAGTTGCTTTGAGGGCTTCCCCGATGCCTCAATGGGTAAAGAATCTGCCTGCAATGCAGGAGACACAGGAGACCTGAGTTCGATCCCTGGGTGGGAAGGGTCCCCTGGAGGAGGAAACGGCAACCTGCTCCAGTATTCCTGCTTGGAAAACCCATGGACAGAGGAGCCCAGTGGGCTACAGTCCAAAGGCCACAAAGTTGCTTTATAATGTTCTATCAGTTTCTGCTGTGCAGCAAAGTGAATATGTACACATACGCACACACACAGACACACACACATATATTGTTTAGTTGCTAAGTCGTGTCCAGCTCTTTGCAACTCCATGGACTATATCCTGTAAGGCTCCTGTGTCCATGGAGTTCCCAGGCAAGAATGCTAGAGCGGGTTGCCATTTCCTCCTCCAAGGGATCTTCCTGACCCAGGGATCGACCCTGCCTCTCCTGCATTAGCAGGCGGGGTCTTGGCCCTCTATATACGGCCCCTCTGCTTCAGATTTCTTTCCCAGTTAGGGCCCCACGAGCACCGAGTAGGGTCCCCAGTGCTGTGCAGGAGTTTCTCATCAGTCATCTGTGTAACACACAGCAGTGTGCACGTGTCGAGGCCCGTCTCCCGGCTCACCCCTCCCTGCCTCCTCCCTGCTGGGTGACAGTTCTCTGGTTTCTAACTCGTCTGCGCCTGGTGGCCTTTCAGGGTCCCAGCTCGAGGCACAGTGGCGGCCTAGATCATCACCTTAAGCAAACCCTGGACTTTGCTTTATTCCTGTGCCCAATAAAAGCCCCCAAATTGATGTTCAAGTTCACTCGATTTTAGAAAAGGTCCTCAAGGTGAGAGCTGCCTGCAGCACTCCGCTCACACTTCTGGGTTTCTGTTTTCATTTAAATGTTGACATCTGCGCATCCTAACTAACCCAACCGCTTGTGAATACACACACACACAATGTCCTTTAAAAAGCTGTTTCTGGCGTTTCGGGTTGTTTTCAAGGGAAAGCAGAGCAAGGACCCTGGTTCGCCCAGCTACCAGATGATCAGCTGGTTCAGGCTGCGGGACTTGGGGCCGCTGTTATTGTCTGTGCATTAGTCGAGAATGCGGCATTTTCTGAAACACAGTGGTAACTGTTTAAGGCACTGCATACTTCAACAGGCACCATGTAACCCGGCTATTCCCTGACTGGGACACACCTTCCAGGTCTGCGCGTCATCATTCTGTCTATTTTTATCAGTTGACTAGGTACATAATGGTAACTTAGAGGAAGGTGTTTTAAATTGCTGGCCACACTGATAATGCACTGGCTTCAATCCAATGGTGATTTTTCAAATAGGAAAACTATGCTGAAAAAATGTATCAACTAATTATGGAAGAAATAAACATTAAGTGAAAGAACTCAATGCCGAAGGCGTCCCTCAGGTATTTAATATTTCAGTCATTAGCATGTGCTGATAACCAGACTGAAGAAACTGACAAGATCAATCTGGAATAGATGTGTTCACTTTTCTTTAATATTATAAATAGTAAGCTATAAAACTTCACCTATGTCACTGACATAAAAGAGCAGAATTATTTTAAAACTTCAAAAATTACTAAAGGCTGTGCATCTAAGAGACAAACCATAAGGACAACTTTTAGTTAACCTGATTCTTAAATAATAGTTCAAAAACATACCAGAAAACATGGAGGCAACCCCAATGTCCCCTGATACATAAATGGATAAGCGAAGTGCGGTTTATACACACAATGGGATATTATTCAGCCTTAGAGAGGAGGAAAGCCTGCAATATGCTACAACACATACGAATCCTGAGGACATGATGCTAAGTGAAATAAGCCGGAAGACGAAGGCTGTGCGATTCTCCTTACGTGAGGTGCTTAGAAGGGTCAGAACCACACGGACGGAGAGTATACGGGGATTGTCAGGGCCCGTGGGTGAAGGAAGGAGAGCTGTTGTTTTAATGCGGACAGTTTCAGCTTTACAAGATGAAAAGAGTTATGTGATAGATGGTGATGACGGTCGCATACAAGGGGAATGTATTCGATATCAGTGGCCTATACACCTGAAATGCTTGGTCAAGACGGCAAATTTTATATCGTGTATTTTACCATGATAAAAAGTTAATTACAAAAACCCTCCAACAACACAGACCAGTTTCCTCAGAAAGCTAATGGCTCTCGAAACCACACTGAATCTGAAAAGTTCTGGCAAAAGAAGTGGCAGGCTTATTATCATCTTATAAATGGTTATGGATTATCAGGACTGCCATCCCAAGTAAACATTTTAAATGCTCTTTGTGAAAGAAAAATACATTAATATTTAAATTGAGGACATGTCCATAGTTAAGAAGCAATCATTTTGATTATTTTCAAAGTTGAAGAATTATTCCACAAGCACTTTCGGAATAACAACACATTAACAGCTTATTGAGGCATGAAGTCACTTTCGTACATTTCATAGAGTTTGTGGGCGATTGATCGTCAGCACAGGCTGAGGTGTTGATCTACAACTATACTTACGTCAGTATTTATTAAGACTGTGACAAGGGACTTCCAGAAAAGCATTTTCCCTAAAAGACTTTAGACTACAATGCACAAGCTCCACACACGTGTACATGCACACACACACACACACACACACACAAGCACACAGAACATACAGACACACACAAACACACAGACACAGAACAAACAGCACACACACATATACACACACACAGACACAAAACATACAGAACACACACACACACACACACACACACACATACACACCCACACACCCACACACACACACACCATAAGGGCCACAAAAAGGGCCGTAAGAGGTCAGAGAGGCAGCGGTTATTCAAGCTCAGAAGAATTCTGGAAAATTGAATAAAACCTAAGCGTCTGAGACGGACCTTAAGAGAAAAGACAGTAGCATCTCGAGACAGAGGTAGAGACAGGATGTTTCAGGCAGAAATAATGAGGCACAGGAAGAAGAGGAACAGAGCATTAAAAAGGAAGAGAGGAGACTCAGAAAAGAGGAATTTGGAGCAGTTATTGAAGGATTTCTAAGCTTAATGCCTCCAGGTTTCTCACAAATTAAGATAAACCAAAAACAAGCTCCTAATAAAAAAAATCACCAAGTCCCCCCACCTCCCCAAACCACTGGTTAGTCAACAGAAACAGATTTCCACGAGCAAGCATTCAGATATCAGAAAAAGAATATAAACATGTATTAGCTGTTTAAAGACAAAGGGTAGAGTTCCAAAATGAGTAAACCAGAAGAGATTAAACAAAAATGACCAGATTTGACAAAGAACCGAACATAATTGCCAAAACTAAAAATTCTGTGTAAAAGATTGAATGGGTGAGTTCAGTTCAGTTCAGTCGCTCAGTCGTGTCCGACTCTTTGCGACCCCATGAATCGCAGCACGCCAGGCCTCCCTGTCCATCACCATCTCCCAAAGTTCACTCAGACTCACGTCCATTGAGTCAGTGATGCCATCCAGCCATCTCATCCTCGGTCGTCCCCTTCTCCTCCTGCCCTCAATCCCTCCCAGCATCACAGTCTTTTCCAATGAGTCAACTCTTCGCATGAGGTGGCCAAAGTACTGGAGTTTCAGCTTTAGCATCAGTCCTTCCAAAGAAATCCCAGGACTGATCTCCTTTAGAATGGACTGGTTGGATCTCCTTGCAGTCCAAGGGATTCTCAAGAGTCTTCTCCAACATCACAGTTCAAAAGCATCAATTCTTCAGCGCTCAGCCTTCTTCACAGTCCAACTCTCACATCCATACATGACCACAGGAAAAACCATAGCCTTGACTAGACGGACCTTAGTCAGCAAAGTAATGTCTCTGCTTTTGAATATACTATCTAGGTTGGTCATAACTTTTCTTCCAAGGAGTAAGCGTCTTTTAATTTCATGGCTGCAGTCACCATCTGCAGTGATTTTGGAGCCCCCCCAAAATAAAGTTTGACACTGTTTCCACTGTTTCCCCATCTATTTCCCATGAAGTGATGGGACCGGCTGCCATGACCTTCATTTTCTGAATCTTAAGCTTTAAGCCAACTTTTTCACTCTCCTCTTTCACTTTCATCAAGAGGCTTTTTAGCTCCTTTTCACTTTCTGCCATAAGGGTGGTGTCATCTGCATATGTGAGGTTATTGATATTTCTCCCGGCAATCTTGATTCCAGTTTGTGTTTCTTCCAATCCAGCATTTCTCATGATGTACTCTGCATATAAGTTAAAGAAGCAGGGTGACAATATACAGCCTTGACGTACTCCTTTTCCTATTTGGAACCAGTCTGTTGTTCCATGTCCAGTTCTAACTGTTGCTTCCTGACCTGCATACAGATTTCTCAAGAGGCAGGTTAGGTGGCCTGGTATTCCCATCTCTTTCAGAATTTTCCACAGTTTATTGTGATCCACACAGTCAAGGCAGCTTAAACATAGCGGAAGTGAGAGTAGTGAACCAGGAGGAAATAACAATAAAATAAAAATAAAATAAAATAAAATAAAAATAATAAAATAATAAAAGACGTGTGGTACAGCACAATACTAGAGCAGAGCAGGGAAAACAGATGACACTCGGCAAGGGACATCCCAGAAGCAGCAAGCACAGGAAGCCCCAGATTTTGTTTCCTCACACTACCCCCCAGTGAAAGGAGCCAGTGGTCCTTGGACAGATGGCAGGACATCCCTGAGCGAGTCTGGGGACAGCCTGGGGCACTGGGAGCAGGAACGCCACACCGTCAGAGGCAGATCTAAGGGCTGGGCCAGTGGGAGAGCCCCCAGCGCCGGGGCTGGGCCACCTGAGAAACCCATGCTGGGCCCCACTGCGTGGACCCACACGGGCACAAATGATTCCGTTGATAAATGACAGGAAAGAGATCAACGTTTCTCGCAGAAGAATTCCACATTACTAGAGAAGCACATTCCACAAATACCTAACAGACGCTCCTCAAAACTGTCCAGGTCATCAGAAACAAGGAAAATCTGACGACCTATTCCAGCAAAGAGGAGACCAGGCAGACACGACGGCTCAAACTAAGGTGACATTCGGATGTGGTCTCGGAACAGAGACACACACTAGGTGAGGATGAAGGGACCTGAAGGTCTGGGTTTCAGTCAGCGACGATGTACTAATATTGGTCGCATCTTTTTGCCTTTCGCACTGTTCCTGGGGTTCTCAAGGCAAGAATGCTAAAGTGGTTTGCCATTCCCTTCTCCAGTGGACCACATTTTATCAAAACTCTCCACCATGACCCACCCATTTTGGGGGGCCCTACACAGCGTGGCTCATAGTTTCCATGAGTTGGACGAGGCTGTGACCCATGATATCAACTCGGTTAGTTTTCTGTGATTGTGGTTTTCATACTGTGCCCTCTGATGGATAAGAGGCTTGTGGAAGCTTCCTGATGGGAGGGACTGGCTATGGAGAAAACTGACTCTCGCTTTGGTGGGTAAGGCTACACTCACTTTCAGTTCAGTCTCTCAGTAGTGTCCGACTCTTTGCGACCCCATGAACCACAGTACGCCAGGCCTCCCTGTCCATCACCAACTCCCGGAGCTTATGCAAACTCATGTCCATTGAGTCCGTGATGCCACCCAACCATCTCATCCTCTGTCGTCCCCTTCGCCTCCTGCCCTCAATCTTTCCCAGCATCAGGGTCTTTTCAAATGAATCAGCTCTTTGCATCAGGCGGCCAAACTACTGGAGGGAGTTTCAGCTTCAATATCTATCCTTCCAATGAACATCCAGGACTGATTTCCTTTAGGATGGACTGGTTCAATCTCCCTGCAGTCCAAGGGACTCTCAAGAGTCTTCTCCAACACCACAGTTCAAAATCATCAATTATTCAGTGCTCAGCTTTCTTCACAGTCCAACTCTCACATCCTACTGACTACTGGAAAAACCACAGCCTTGACTAGATGGACTTTGTTGGCAAAGTAATGTCTCTGCTTTTTAATATGCTGTCTAGGTTGGTCATAACTTTCCTTCCAAAGAGTAAGCATCCTTTAATTTCATGGCTGCAATTACCATTTGCAGTGATTTTGGAGCCCCCCAAAATAAAGTCAGCCACTGTTTCCCCATCTATCTGCCATGAAGTGATGGAACCAGACAGGAAGCAACAGTTAGTACTGGACATGGAACACCAGACTGGTTCCAAACAAGAAAAGGAGTACATCAAGGCTGTATATTGTCACCCTGCTTATTTAACTTATATGCAGAGTACATCATGAGAAACGCTGGGCTGGAGGAAGCACAAGCTGGAATCAAGATTTCCAGGAGAAATATCAATAACCTCAGATATGCAGATGACACCATCCTTATGGCAGAATGTGAAGAGGCACTAAAAAGCCTCTTGATGAAAGTAAAAGAGGAGAGTGAAAAAGTTGGCTTAAAGCTCAATATTCAGAAAACTAAGATCATGGCATCTGGTCCCATCACTTCATGGGAAATAGGTGGGGAAATAGTGGAAACAGTGTCAGACTTTATTTTTGGGGGCTCCAAAATCACTGCAGATGGTGACTGCAGCCATGAAATTAAAAGACGCTTGCTCCTAGGAAAGAAAGTTATGACTAACCTAGACAGCAATATTCAAAAGCAGAGACATTACTTTGCCAACAAAGGTCTGTCTAGTCAAGGCTATGGTTTTTCCTGTGGTAATGTATGGATGTGAGAGTTGGACTGTGAAGAAAGCTGAGTGCCAAAGAATTGATGCCTTTGAACTGTGGTGTTGGAGAAGACTCTTGAGAGTCCCTTGGACTGCAAGGAGATCCAACCAGTCCATTCTGAAGGAGATCAGTCCTGTGTGTTCATTGGAAGGACTGATGCTAAAGCTGAAACTCCAATACTTTGGCCACCTCATGCAAAGAGTTGACTCATTGGAAGACTCTGATGCTGGGAGGGACTGGGGGCAGGAGAAGGGGATGACAGAGGATGAGATGGCTGGATGGCATCACCGACTCGATGGACATGAGTTTAAATGAACGCCGGGAGTTGGTGATGGACAGGGAGGCCTGGAGTGGTGCGATTCATGGGGTTGAAAAGAGTCGGACGTGACTGAACTGAACTGATCTGATGGGACCGGATGCCATGATCTTAGTTTTCTGAATGTTGAGCTTTAAGCTAACTCTTTCACTCTCCTCTTTCACTTTCATCAAGAGGCTCTTTAGTTCTTCACTTTCTGCCATAAGGGGGTGTTATCTGCATATCTGAGGTTATTGATATTTCTCCTGGAAATCTTGATTCCAGCTTATGCTTCACCCAGCCCAGCATTTCTCATGATGTACTCTGCATAGAAGTTAAATAAGCAGGGTGACGATATACAGCCTTGACGTACTCCTTTTCCTATTTGGAACCAGTCTGTTGTTCCCTGTCCAGATCTAACTGTTGCTTCCTGACCTGCATATAGGTTTCTCAAGAGGCAGGTCAGGTGGTCTGGTATTCCCATCTCTTTCACAATTTTCCACAGTTTATCGTGATCCACACAGTCAAAGGCTTTGGCATAGTCAATAAAGCAGAAATAGATGTTTTTCTGGAACTCTCTTGCTTTTTCAATGATCCAGCAGATGTTGGCAATTTGATCTCTGGTTCCTCTGCCTTTTCTAAAACCAGCATGAACATTTGGAAGTTCACAACTGAAAACAGATGTCCTTTTCATTATAGGGGACTGGAATGCAAAAGTAGGAAGCCAAGAAACACCTGGATTAACAGGCAAATTTGGCCTTGGAGTACAGAACGAAGCAGGGCAAAGGCTAATAGAGTTTTGCCAAGAGAACACACTGGTCATAGCAAACACCCTCTTCCAACAAGACAAGAGAAGACTCTATACATGGACTTCACCAGATGGTCAACACCAAAATCATATTGATTATATTCTTTGAAGCCAAAGGTGGAGAATCTCTATACAGTCAGCAAAAACAAGACTGGGAGCTGACTGTGGCTCAGATCATGAATTTCTTATTACCAAATTCAGACTTAAATTGAAGAAAGTAGGGAAAACCACTAGACTACTCAGGTATGACCTAAATCAAATCCCTTATGATTATACAGTGGAAGTGAGAAATAGATTTAAGGGCCTAGATCTGATAGATAGGGTGCCTGATGAACTATGGAATGAGGTTCCTGACACTGTACAGGAGACAGGGATCAAGACCATCCCCATGGAAAAGAAATGCAAAAAAGCAACATGGCTGTCGGGGGAGGCCTTACAAATAGCTGTGAAAAGAAGAGAAGTGAAAAGCTAAGGAGAAAAGGAAAGATATACCCATTTGAATACAAAGTTCTAAAGAATAGCAAGGAGAGATAAGAGAGCCTTCCTTACCAATCAATGCAAAGAAATAGAGGAAAACTATAGAATTAGAAAGACTAGAGATCTCTTCAAGAAAATTAGAGATACAAGGGAACATTTCATGCAAAGATGGGCTCGATAAAGGACAGAAATGGCATGGACCTAACAGAAGCAGAAGTATTAAGAAGAGGTGGCAAGAATACACAGAAGAACTGTACAAAAAAGATCTTCATGACCCAGATAATCACGATGGTGTGATCACTCACCTAGAGCCAGACATCATGGACTGTGAAGTCAAGTGGGCCTTAGGAAGCATCATTATGAACAAAGCTAGTGGAGGTGATGGAATTCCAGGTGAGCTATTTCAAATCCTGGAAGATGATGCTGTCAAAGTGCTGCACTCAATATGTCAGCAAATTTGGAAAACTCAGCAGTGGCCATAGGACTGGAAAAGGTCAGTTTTCATTCCAATCCCAAAGGAAGGCAATGCCAAAGAATGCTCAAACTAAGGCCATGCTCAGTAAATCTTTAATCCAGTTTTCTGCTGATGGATGGGGCTGTGTTCCCTGCCTGTGGTCTGGCCTGAGGCCATGGTGACCTCCTCCACAAGGACTTCTGCTAGCATGCCTGACTCCCAGCACTCTGCAGGCAGCCTCAGTGACCCTGCAGCAGGCTCCTTGGAAGAAAAGTTATAACAAACCTACGCAGCATGTTAAAAAGCAGAGACATCACTTTGCTGAAGTACAGTCAAGATATGGTTTTTCCAGTAGTCACGTGAGAGTTGTTGGACCATAAAGAAGTCTGAGTGTGGAACAACTGGTGCTTTTAAACTGTGGTGTGGAGAAGACTCTTCAGAGTCCCTTGAACAGCAAGGAGCTCCAACCAGTCCATCCTAAAGGAAATCAGAACTGAATACTCATTGGAAGGACTGATGCTGAAGCTGAAGCTCCAATACTTTGGTCACCTGATGTGAAGAGCTGACTCATTGGAAAAGACCCTGTTGCTGGGAAAGACTGAAGACAGGAGGAGAAGGGGACTAGAGAGGATGAGATGGTCAGATGGCATCACCGACTCAATGGACGTGAGTCTGAGGAAGCTCCTGGATATGGTGAAGGACAGGGAGGCCTGGCAAACTGCAGTCCACGGTCACAAAAAGTCAGACACAGCAGAGCAACTGAACAACCACAAAATAATGTTGGTGCAAAACTGCAAGCACCCTTCAATGTAGGATGTTCGTAATGGGGGATGGGGTCACCCTCTCAGTTTCTCAAAATCAGGACAAAAACAGCATAGAAAAAGGTGGGAAATATGAAAAAAAAGTAAGAGGTATATCAATAATCAAAACACAAATAAATGGACCAGAATTACTAGTTCAAATAACACAACAGTGTAAATTTTTTAACGTCAAAATTCATCCATGTTTTTTATGAGACACACCGAAGTCATGAAGAGACTGAAAGTAAGAAAGGTATTATCCCCATAAAATAGTAACAAGAGGCATTTTTAAAACAGTGTCACCAAATGACTTTTTTATGTCAGGCACCTGGGGGACACATCTAAGTCTGTACACATGTGATCAAACAACCTCAAAATATATATAACTGCAGGGGAACTGTGGGAGAAAAGGGTCAAATCTCCCACTCCAGTAAAAGAGTTCATCACACACACAGACACTCACACACATACACACGCAACATTTGTGTCAATGTACTGCAGGAAATTGGTGGTATCAAAGATATTATTTGGCAAGACTGCAACTGCAACTAAATTAAGAATCATAAAAAAATGAAAACAACAAAACCAAAATAATTTCCCATACAGTTCAAATATTAAAAATATATACCTTAAATAACTCAGGTTTCAAAATGAAGTTAGGATAACAATTAAAAGTGCTTATAATTAATCTCTGGAAGGAGACACAACACACTATTTAGATTGGTATTTTAGATGGGAATGAGGTCGTTAGTCATGACGGGGGTGCGGGAGATATTTCTCGGTATCCGTTTTTATGGCTTTTAAATTCTGATTGGTGTTAACAGTGGCAAAGAATCTGCCTGCCAAGCAGGAGATGTGGGTTTAATCCCTGGATCTGGAAGATCCCCTGGAAAAGGAAATGGCCACCCACTCCTGGGAAATCCCATGGACGGAGGAGCCTGGCGGGCCACAGCCCATGGGGTTGCAGGGAGTCGGACACGACTGACACGAGTGCACTAATCAAACGAATACGCAACATTTAAATTCTGAAAGAGGACTGATAGTGAAAATTGTCCTCTTCAAATCCTGAAGGATGAGACTAAAGGAAGCAAGTAGCCTTAACATGCTACTTAGTTTTAAAAGGCTTATTTTCAGTGAAATAGGCAACCAATTTAAGAAATTAGCAAGATAGAACAATTTCTCGTAAGACTAATGAAGGAAACAAGGAAGAAGGCACAAATAAACAAATGCTAGAGATGAAAACGAAGTGTGGCAATGTTATCTAGAAAAAAAGAGATAATGACATCTAAAGAAGGACATGCTACAGATCCATCAGAGAGCAAAAAGATAACACCACAAAAATATTATGCCAATAACTAGATACGCTAGGCAAAACAGGTTCCTAGGAAAACAGAAAATGGAGAAACTATCAACTACAATAATCCAATTAAAGACACTGAAAGAATAGTTACGAATCTTCTGACAAAACACTAAGCCTAGAGAATTTTATAGGTGAGTTCTAGAAAAATCACCCGGAGATGTATCATTCTAATTTTTCACAAACTTTTCTAGGGAATAGAAAATGAGAAATATACACTGAAACTATTTCAGAGGTCATAATATTGATACCAAAGGAAGATGGGAATGGGAAGAGAAATAAAAAACGAGTGGCCAACTCAGTCATGAACCAGATATAAAAATTTTAAATAAATTATTCACAAGCCAAGGCCGATAATGCGTAAAAATGAAATACGTCATCACCAAGTTGCAGAGGATGGAAGGGAAGTACAACATTTATAAAATCCTATAAAGACCAATAAAGGTTAGATTTAGGTAAAAATAGAAAAATTCTTGAGCTATAAAAATTTACCAAAACTGACTAGAAAAAACTGGAAAATATGAATCACCCTATCACCGCTAGAAAAATTTAAATAGTAGTCAAAAATCTTTCCAGAAATAAAATATCAAGCCCAGATGGTTTTATTGGCCAGTTCCTCCAAATATTTAAGAAACAAATAACTCACTCTTCTGCTAATTTTTTGAGAAAATAGAAAAAGAAGAATTATTCAGCAACTCAAATTATGAGGCTGGCATAACATTACTTAAAAACATGTCCAAAAAAGAAAACTCTCAGGTCAGTCTCTCTCAGCAGTTAGTAGCAAATCGAGTCCAACGATACTGGGTCATTAAACTCTTACATGGGACGTAATGCTCGTGTAATAACAGACCACAGCCTATAATGCGTGTTATTCTTTTTATATAGTGAAAGAGAAAGCTTTATGGTCATCTTGAATACACAGAAAAACATTTGATGAAATTCTCCATATAAACTCTTAGTAAGATAGGAATAGAAGAGACATTCTTAACCAGAAAAAAATATTTACCAAAACCCCAGCCAACTGTAATCATTCTTTATAGTGAAGTTTTTAAATAGCTCTCTTAAAACCGAGGAGAAGCAAAGAATGTCTGCTACCATTACTTGTATTCATAAGTGCATGACAAGAAAAAAAAGTGAAAAAAAAAACTGTCTTTAATCACAGATATTATAATCGTTGAGAAAAAGGACAATGAACACACAAGTCACTAGAAATAAAAAGAGAGTTTAGAAAGGCATCTGAACCAAAGATCAAAGTTTAAAAATCGCTTGTAATTTTTATACATCTGAAAAAATGATCAAACACTATTTACAATTATGAATAGCAAATATAATATAAACTCTGACGAAAAGACAATCAGCCTTTTTTGGGAGACATTAAAGATCTAAATGCCTGAGACCGATAACAGAGATGTGAAGCCTGGCCATCGGCTCTCCCCAAAGCGTCTCCAGCATCAGCGTGAGTCCAAGTGAAGGTCCAAGGGAAGCTTTCCAGCCTTGACAAGTGGAGTGCAAAACCTGCAGGGGTGAGCACAGTGCCATGCTGCTCCTGAAAAGGACAGGTGGTGCGGCAATGTCAGGACCTAAAACAACGTTACTGAAATGGACAGGTCATATTCTCAGAGACCAAGGGGCCGGAAAGGAGCTCTGTGGGAAAGGGCTGCCATGCAGTTCAGCGGGGAAGTGACGGATGGGTTTAAAACCTGTGCTGAGACAACTAGTTATTCAAATGGGGAAGGATAGACGCCATATCCCCACCTGACATGACAGACAAAAATAAATTCTCCCCATTCCGATACATGTCCTAGAGAAATGAAATACATCCCACAAAAACGTGCGCAGGAGGTTCAAAGCGGCATTACTCATAGTGGCCAAAAAGTAGAGAGAAGCAAAACATCCACCAGTTGATGGGACAAATAAGACCTAGTATATCCAAACAACGGGATTTATTCAGCAGTTAAATGAAACTGAGAACTAATACATGCAGTGACATGTAAGAATCTACAAAACACACTGAAAAAAAAGCGTCAGTCCCAAAAGAGCACGCGCTCTGTGGTTCCACCGGGTGAACTGGCCAGAACAAGCAAATCCAGAGAGATGGGATGTAGGCTGGGTGGCTGCCTGGGGTCCTGGTGTTTGGGGAAAATGGAGAGTGACTGTGACCGGAGCTTTGAGAGGAGGTGATAAAGTGTGATAGCCGCACAGCTCTGAGAACAGACAGACGCCCTGAACCATACACCTTAAATGGGTGAATTGTACAGAATGGAAGTTACATCTCAACAAAGGATCATTTTAGAAATCAATGCTTAATGGATTAAGACTAAATGTGAAAGACAAAATCTTTTTAAATATGGGAGATGGCGTTTTTTTTCTTTTTTTGGAAGAGCTGCATGGCTCAAGGGATCTTAGGTCCCTGATCAGGGATTAAACCTGGGGTATAGCAGTAAGAGCACCAAGTCCCAACCAGTGGGTCACCACGGAATTCCGCGGGATGCGGCTTTCTATTTTGAGGTAGATGACACCACCCTTATGGCAGAAAGTGAAGAGGAACTAAAAAGCCTTTTGATGAAAGTGAAAGTAGAGGGTGAAAAAGTTGGCTTACAGCTCAACATTCAGAAAACGAAGATCATGGCATCCGGTCCCATCACTTCATGGGAAATAGATGGGGAAACAGTGGAAATAGTGTCAGACTTTATTTTTTTGGGCTCTAAAATCACTGCAGATGGTGATTGCAGCCATGAAATTAAAAGACGCTTACTACTTGGAAGAAAGGTTATGACCAACCTAGATAATATATTCAAAAGCAGAGACATTACTTTGCCGACTAAGGTCCGTCTAGTCAAGGCTATGGTTTTTCCTGTGGTCATGTATGGATGTGAGAGTTGGACTGTGAAGAAGGCTGACTGCCGAAGAATTGATGCTTTTGAACTCTGGTGTTGGAGAAGACTGTTGAGAGTCCCTTGGACTCCAAGGAGATCCCACCAGTCCATTCTGGAGGAGATCAGTCCTGGGTGTTCATTGGAAGGACTGATGCTAAAGCTGAAACTCCAGTATTTTGGCCACTTCATGTGAAGAGTTGACTCATTGGAAAAGACTGTGATGCTGGGAGAGATTGGGGGCAGGAGGAGAAGGGGACGACAGAGGATGAGATGGCTGGATGGCATCACTGACTCGATGGACGTGAGTCTGAGTGAACTCTGGGAGTTGGTGATGGACAGGGAGGCCTGGCGTGCTGTGATTCATGGGGTTGCAAAGAGTCGGACACAACTGAGTGACTGAACTGACTGAACTGAAGGAAGGGTTTCTTAAGCATAACTCAAAGGGCACTGACTTGAAAAGACTGATAAAATAGAATATAATTAAGAAGCTTCATTCATAAAAAGATACCACAAAGCTAATGAAAAGATAAAGTGAAACCTGGAAGAGGAGATTCATGATGTATGTAATTAACAAAAGAATAATATCTAGAATTTGTAAAGCATATCAATAAATAAAGAAAAACAATCCAACAGGAAAATGAGGGAAGACGTGAACAGGAACTTTCAAAAAAGGCAAAGTTTTAATGGTAAATGTATGAAAAGCATCTTAATTTCTCTATTTTCATGATGCTGGGCACAATAAATATGTCTTTGGATTTAAGCTGACAGATTCAAAGAAAACCTTTTAACTTATGGTCTTTTAACCTTCTAACATTATTTTATAAATACCGTATGGTTAGACGGCATCATTGACTCAATGGACAGGAGTTTGAGCAAACTCCAGGAGATAGGGAAGGACAGGGAAGTCTGGCACAGTCCATGGGGTCACAAAGAGTTGGACACAATTGAGCAACTAAAAAACAAAAATGGAACAGAACGTTCTCTTTGATTCTAAATAGCTCCCACAGGAAGTGTGGCATAAAGACAGTCTGACCTTGTAATAAAACACTTATTCTACAGTTATTAGACCGAGCAATTAAAAATACAATCACTTGCCCACCTTGCAGTTCAGCAAAAACACTGCCTCTGCAACCTGTAAAGATGAGAAAGGGGTTTAAATTGCCCCAGATTCCGTACGAATAGCTTAGCTCTGGAAGGAATTCTATACACAAAATTAAATGTGGTATCGTTGATCAGAGGACACGACTAAATTACATGGACAAAGAGAAGATAGAGCCTAATCTATTGGAAGGGCAGGAAAAAAAATTAATTATTAAAAAAATTTTAGAACAATTAGTACTCACACTCCAAAGGGCTTATGTCAGTAAATGAAATATAGTTTTTACCTGCAAAAGAAGAGGGTACTCTGGGTAGAGAATAACACAGAAAAACAAGAAATAGGGTGAAAATACAAAAGTAAAGTGCTCATTAATTTATGTGCCTATCTGGAGAGGAAACTTCAAAAGGAGAAGTGGAGCGCGTAATGAGTCTTACGAGCTGGCAAACACTATGTCTGCATTTGTTTCTTGTGAGTAATGATAATTCTACTAAAAATTCATAACTGATGCTAAACTTTCCGGTTTTATTCTAAAAGAACCACCCAAATTATCGGCTTGAAAATAGGTCTTGAGGAAAGTGAGTGAAAACCCATAGCAACTGGCTTTTAGGTTAAGTTACAATTAAATGGGAAAAAAAGTTCACATCACATTGGCCTATTTTGGAAACTTGCAAACAAAAATGTCCCCTACACTTAAAATGACTGCATATGAGCATTTATTTTATAGATTAAATACACTAATTATGAACAGAAGCACAAAATACAAATAAGTATACATTTCCTGGACTCAAATGGAATTATAAAAGTGGGAACAGTCCCCTTGAGGATTACGACACTCCAAAGACACTGTTTTCAGGTAGCGGTTTTAATAGTCTCATCAAGACGGCAAACTAACGTCTAAAAGCGCAAATATGGACGTGTCTCACAACCCACCTGGCGTGGCATCGGGGCTGAGAACAGGAGGGCCTCCGTCCGGGAGAGGCTGTGTGCTGCACCTAGAAGCACTTGAAGCTATTTTTTTGACTGAGTTTCCAGAGCGACAGGTAACCTATCTGGCCTTGGAAAAAGAATAAAATTCAGGCTGAATTCGTCTTTCCTAGAAAAGTTCTATAAAGAGTGACATTCAGTTGGAAAGCAGACTTTCGACATTTTCTCCACTCACCATACTTCCCTTCTCCAGGAAAGCAGAGCTCTGACCCAGGTTTTGTGCTGGTTCTGTTTCAGCCTCTCTGGCCAAACATTCTATATGCAATACGGCCACAAGAGCCCAAATGTTACATTCAGAAAGCATGAATCAGAGTGCCAACAACCGCGTGACTTCACTAAGTCGAGCTATTCAGAAATCTGGGCTGCTTAACTGGATACAGGAAAACCCAGACCACGTGGAGCAGGAGCACCTGGAGTCCGCGCGCGCTCACGGGAGGGAGACTGGAGCTGGGCCTGGCGGGTCCCCTCTTACGGTTACTATTCCTCTGACGGCATTTCTCCCGATCATGTGTTCTCCAGTGCATTCTGGGTGCTTCGTGCAAGTCTTTAGATACATGCAGAAACTAAAGCAGAAAAATCACAGATAGGTTTTAAGTCGGAGCCATGCAAACTCTAGGACTTCTGGCTCAGTGTTTCTGTCCTCCTCACTCGCTGCAGAAAATAGTGCTGTTGTTCAGCACTCAGTTCTGTCTGACTCTTTGCGACCCCATGTACTGAAGCAACACAGGCTTCCCTGTCCTTCACTAACTCCCAGAGTTTCTTCAAACTCACACCCACTGAGTCAATGACACCATCCAACCAGCTCATCTTCTGTCACCCTCTTGCCCTGTCTTTCCCAGCATCAGGCTCTTTTCCAATGAATCGGCTCTTTGCATCAGGCGACCAAATTATCAGAGCTTCAGCTTCATCAGCAGTCCTCCCAGTGAATATTCAGGACTGATTTCCTTTAGGATGGACTGGCTTGATCTCCCCACTGTCCAAGGGACTCCCGAAAGTCTTCTCCAGCACCACAGTTCAAAAGCATCAATTCTTCAGCATTTAGACTTCTTTGTGGTCCAAGTCTCACATCCGTACATGACCTCTGGAAAAACCATAGCTTTGACTAGATGGACCTTTGTTGACAAAGTGATGTCTCTGCTTTTTAATACACTGTCTAGGTTGGTCATAGCTTTTCTTCCAAGGAGCAAGTGTCTTTTAATTTCATGGCTGCAGTCACCATCCACAGTGATTCTGGAGCCCAAGAAAATAAAGTCTGTCACTTTTTCCCTTTTTTCCCATCTATTTGCCATGAAGTGATACTTCTAGGAATGCTGAAATAAGCTCAAAGTAAGTGTCCTCTTAAAGCCGTGAAGGCGTCAGTGGCGCCCGTCTCCACAGGGCAGCACCTTTGGCCTGAAAAGGCAGGTGTCACGTGTAGGGCAGAGGGTCAGAAGCGAAGGGGTCACCGTGCTCCTCACCATCCCACCAGGAAAGACTCCTGGACCAGTCCGCTGGCCACACGGGCACTCCAGGAGACAGTGAAGAGCAACTTATAATAGCCGAACTTTTTTTGAAAATAGTTTGAACTTTTGTACATGAGCTGTTACTTGCTGCTTTTGCTTCTCTATTCATAAAAGGAATTCACTTAGTATAAGAAGAAACTGTATGGGTAAAGCCAAAGCAAACAGCTAGGAAAGACGCACTAACTAAACCCTAGGGTGTATCATTTGTCTCTGCTTATAAACATAACATACATCTTTGTTAATTTTTAAATAATTTACTCTCTTTAGTGTAAAAGTACATTCAAACATTTGTGTGTGTGTGTGTGTGTGTGTGTGTTTAAGCTGAGCTTTAATTAAAAAGGTTGTTCCTAAATATATCCAAGTGTACATTCAAAAGGTATAAACAGTTCTGTAGTAACTAGCGTACAGACATTGAAAACAGGATTCAAAACGATATAATATAAAAATAAAGGTTTTAAATGGATTTATAGATTTAGATCACTTTTTTTTTTAAGGACTTAACTTACTAAACATGGGTTTTTGGCTCAGCTGGTAAAGAATCCGTCTGCAATGTGGGAGACCTGGGTTCAGTCCCTGGGTTGGGAAGATCCCTGGGAGAAGGATAAGGCTACTCACTCCAGTCTTCTGGCCTGGAGAATTCCATGGACTATACAGTCCAATGGGTCGCAAAGAGTCGGACACGATTGAGTGACTTTCACTTCACTTACTAAATATAAGTTAAACTCTTTTCAGCATAATATTCTTGCATCTAGTAAAACTAGACAGTTATGGGACTAAGTTATGCATCTTAAATATTCTAACAGTTAGCCACAAGCACACTGATTATAACACTTTTAAAAACAAAAGTGAAAGTGAAGTCACTCAGTCGTGTCCGACTCTTCGCGACCCCATGGACCCCTACCAGGCTCCTCCATCCATGATATTTTCCAGGCAAGAGTACTGGAGTGGGTTGCCATTTCTTTCTCCAGGGGATCTTCCTGACCCTGGGATTGAACCCAGGTCTCCCGCATTGCAGGCAGACGCTTTACCCTCTGAGCCACCAGGGAAACGGAAGCACAAAAGTTACCTAGATCAAGATCACGGATACCTTGTCGAAACCCAAAGGAAAAGCTGCTGTAAGTAAATTTAGAGATGAACATCAACAAGAAAATAAATGTGTTTCAATTTGCTTAACCTTTTCTTTGATAAATATGTGAATTGACTTTTTCCAATAAATAGCCAACATCCAGTGCACTTTAAAATTTATGGCTTTGTTTACAAAACTGCTCTGTTCAGTTTCAGGCAGAGCCCTTCCAAAGCCATTCTGTTATGAAGACGTCGGTAGTTTGTATCTAAGATTCCCAGGCCCACTGAACTCCCGTGGCCGACCACGTGCTCAGTGAGAGAACAAAGTCACCAGACTGTGTGAGACAGATGAGCTACGAGATCATTCTCCTTTCCACTGACCTAAGAGGTTCAGCAAGTCCCTTCATCCTCTCCCCTGTCTGCTCCCACCTGCCCAGTGCGCTCGGCGATTGCACTGGGTGGGAAGGGGCAGGCCGAGGGCACTCTCGCAAAGCAGACCTCGGCTCCAGGGCAGGCTCACACTGCCCGGGGGCCAGGCCTGGTGGCCTGACCGACCCTCCTCGGTACTCCGGGCCTCGGGTTCTTCAGGCAGGTGTGCTTCAGAATCTGAGATCTTGCTTCCTGACTTCAGGCCTGCTACAAAACTGAGGGTACTACTCACTCCCCAGATCCCAGTCACGATTAGACTCTTGACGTCATGTGGCCTCACCCTGCTTATCTCTGTTAGCTGTTCTACTACCTGGATTCGTGAAGACCTTTTCCCGACCTCTTGACCTGACTTCATTCTCATAAAACTGACCGGCCGGAGTTTCTGCCCTCCTAATAACTTAACCGTTCATATTAATACCTAGCTACCTGGGTTTCTGGTCTGCTTCCTCTGTACCTTCCAGAATATGGAAAACATTAGATTTATTCTCAGGCCATTTATTGAGTCATTTATCCCCCTAAGAAACCAGCAATCCCTAAGAAAGTATTAGGATAAAAAGAAATACCTGCAAAGTGTTGAAAGAGAAATACATGTTGCTATGGATACAGAACTCTATTTATGACCTTAATTTTCTTCTCTGCAGTTCCAAAGCAAAGTAGCCAATAAGGAGGCAGAAACTTAACTGAAAATGTGATCAAAGAAATCAGAAAGTACATGTTACTTTTGTTAGCAGAAACTGAAAGTGTTTTTTCTCTCTTCAGTACGAGAGGCCTTGAATGCTGGTATCTGCCAGATATCAATTTCCAAAGTCACAGGAAAGAAACTCCCCTAGTTCTGCGTGATGAAGACTGAACGCAGATGGTACGGGGGGTGCTGCTGATGGAGACGCTGTGCGTGACGCCAACACTGCGTCTCCACCCTGCATTTCAGAGAGCCGCAGAGTGCGCCTGTGTGCAGAGTGCTGTGTGCTTCAGGAGGTTACAGGCAGTGCCACAGACTTCTCTGGAATCCTTATAATAAATATACAGGTATTATCTTTTCCATAAATGTGATGAAGCCAGTGTTCTAGAAGACTGCGTGAAGGTGTCCGCTTTAAGCTCACAGACCTTGCAGAGGCCATCCTGACGGCCCCCTGGCCCCCGGAAGTCCTCCTCTGCCCCTTGACACAGCTTAACTGAAGCTTCTCGCACAGAAATGTCGCACAGAGGCTCAGACTCAAGTGACTGCGGCACTTATATGCTTAATCCAGTGATCACTGTTTATTTTTTCAAACAGTTGCCGCCTGGATCAATAAAAATGATCCAACTAATACATCAATGCTAAAGAAATCTAAAATAACACTAGTGGGAAAAAGCGCCCGCTGAAGTCTTCCGAATGGAGTGGTTTCCCGTCACTGGCAAATTACCCATCTGAAATAATACTATTTCATGACAGTCTGATATTTTGCTTCTCACCTCAAATTTTATTGCATCATGAAATCACATGTCAACAAGATATTTAAGATCTATTGAGAAAGCCTGGCCTCGATCAGTCTTCCGCTTATCGCCACTAATATTTCAGCTTTCCATGCAGTTTCTATTTCTCAGAGCATTCTTACAAGTCCTTCTGCTTAGATTTTATGTCTTCAGCTCACTACAGTGCTGACTGCCCTACCATGGGGCCCATCTAGTGCACTTTCTACACTGATGAAACTACGCCTGTGTTGTGTGTTTCAATTTGATATCAGAAAAACGTGATCTTAAGTTATTCATCCCAACTATTTCTCC
This sequence comes from Oryx dammah, assembly GCF_014754425.2. Taxonomy (NCBI): domain Eukaryota; kingdom Metazoa; phylum Chordata; class Mammalia; order Artiodactyla; family Bovidae; genus Oryx; species Oryx dammah. The sequence goes on along the minus strand of NW_024070192.1, from coordinate 943,334 downwards.
AACTGATGTGTATCCTTGTCTTAATTCTAAAAAGTATAAATTTGGCTGCACTAATGATAGAAATACTTCACTGACCACTCTTGTAGAGAACACAGTAAATTATGTTACCGTGAGATGTTTTACAGACCCAAGATAAATGCATTCAAAAACATCAGCAACAAATCAGAAGTGTCTTCTGACTAACTCCAAATTTCTCTGAATAAGTGCCTTATGAACTAACTGGCTTCCCCGATGGCTGAGCAGGCAAAGAATCTGCCTGTGATGCAGAAGACACGGGAGACATGGGTTCAATCCCTGGGTCAGGAAGAGCCCCTGGAGGAGGAAATGGCAACTCACTTTTATATTCTTGCCTGAAAAATCCCATGGACAGAGGAGCCTGGCGGGCTACAGTCCATGGGGTAGCAAAGAGTTGGACACGACTGAGCGACTGAGCAGGCACACGTCAAGTAACTAGTTAAGAATTTGTCCAAACCTTTTGTGAATCTGTTTCAATGCAACACCTCAGAAAACAAACATTTTCATTTAAGAAAATAGAAAAAGAAAAATTGGGCTATTTTAAATAATTAATTTATTAATTTTACTTGGAGAACAATTACTTTATAATATTGTGATGGTTTCTGCCGTACATCGGTGTGAATCGGCCACACGTATACACGTGCCCCCCATCTTGAACCCCCTCCCGCCTCCCTCCTCACCCTACCGGTCTGGGTTGTCCCAGGGCACTGGCCTCGGGTGCCCTGCTTCACGCACTGAACTTGCACTGGCCATCTATTTTACATTTGGTAACATTCACTACAGTGAAAAGCGGAAGTTGCTCAGTCATATCTGACTCTTTGCAACCCCATGGACTGTAGCCCACCAGGCTCCTCTGTCCATGGAATTCTCCATGCCAGAATCCTGGAGTGGGTAGCCGATCCTTTCTCCAGAAGATCTTTCTGACCCAGGGATCTCCTGCATCACAGGCGGATTCTTCACCAGCTGAGCCACAAGGGAAGCGGTAATGTGCACGTCAACGCTATTCTCTCAAATCACCCCACCCTTGCCTTCTCCCACATCTCTCAGACATCACAGTGGTTTGATCTATGTGTCGACAGTGAACTTAACCCACCCACCCACTGATGGGCCCGGGCTGCCTCCCTGTCCTGGCTACACTGCTGCAAGAAACACGGTGTGCTGATGCCTCTTGAGGACAGCGACCCTGTTTCCTTCAGAAACACGCCCAGAAGTGGCGTTGCTGGATCGCACTGTAGCTCTGTGTTTTCTTTTTTGATGTGGAGAAAAGGAAAGCAGTGTGCCCTGTTGGTGAGGATGCAAACTGGTGCAGTCAGGATGGGAGAAGAGCACGCAGGGTTCACTAGAAATTAAAACCACGACTCTGCATAGAATAGTCAATCTCTTTTTTCTAACAATTTTAGGTGGGGTCGGTCAAACATCCACCCAATTCGATGAGCACCTCATCACTGCCTAACCTTCACTTAATTATTCTCATAACCTTGATTATCTGAGTTTTTCCCCAAGTTCTACTATCTGTATTTCTGTTAAGGTTGGTAACCTTTATGTTGCAACTGTCCCCATGCATAAACTTTCTATGTGCTGTATATAAATTGATTTCTAAAGCTGTATTTAATAGTCTAATTCTTGTACAAAACAACCAGATTATACATTACCCCCATACGGTGCTTCCGGTGGTTTCAAGCCCTCCCCTCCCTGCCCCAAGGTTTCTATTTCATTTTCTTTTTTCCCCATTCACTCTCTGCTTTTATTGCCTCCTAACACCAAGAATTCCCGTGGATACAGTCTAGGTTCCTCCTGCCTCACCCCTCTGTTCTGGTCTGGGCTGTGTATTTTCTGGGCTCACTGAGCAACCTTTCTGCACGACTTCCCTCTCTCCCCTCCTGTCTGGATCCAACGGTCTGTGAACCCTTTGCACCTCTCTTGTAATTGCTCCTTTAGTTTACTGAAGCCTCCAAGCAGCTTCCAAAGGTATGCAGGAGAGAAACTCCAAACCTTTGCATGTTTGCAACGGTCTTCCCCAACTTGATTGACTGAATGTTCACTTATGTACAGAAATCTTTTGATTTGAAAAATCTTTGATTTGAAAAACTTTCCCTTCCATGGTTCTAATGAAGGTATCGCTATGTTTAACCATTGGTTAGAGGAAATACAGGGCCTCTCTGGTGGCTCGCGTGGTGCAGAGCATGAGTGCGATGCCAGAGACACCAGTTTGATCCCTGGGTCAGGGCGAGCCCTTGAAGAAGGAAATAGCAACTCACTGCAGCATTCTTGTCTGGGAAATTCCACGGACAGCGGACCCTGGCAGGCTACAATCGATGGGGTCACACAGAGTCAGACACGACTGAGCGACTAACACTTTCACTTTCCATTTTCAGTGAAAATACGATGCCAATCCACCTTGTTCCTGGGCAGACAGATCTTCCCTGGAAGGCTGCACATCTCTTTTACTCCTTCTGCTCTGACAGATGGTGGAGATGTGTGCAGACGCAGGTTTTTTCCCTCATTGTGTTGGTACTCATTAGCCTTTTCAATCTGAAGACACACATCCTTCAGCCTCATGAATCTGACTGCTGACTACACGGATAATCATTCCTTACTCTGTCTTCTATTTCTTGAACATTAGCTACCTACTGAGCATCCTGGCTTAATCTTCTAACTCTAACCCTTAAAAAAAAACATTTTTATACTCACATTTTTGTCTCTGCTTTTTATTTTCTCTTGTGGGAAGATTTTTTCAATGTAAGTTTTGGCAAACAGTTAAAACAATTTTTAATTTTCAGAGCCCTTTTTTATTCCTTTGACTGTTACATTTTCATAGCAGCCTGCTCTTCTTTCATGAGCTTAAGTCTGTGTTTGGTGTTTCAGCTTTGCTCTCCTTAAACTTACTTTTTGCTCCGGAAGCACCTGTTTTCCTTGGAGTCGTCTAATTGTCAGTCCTCCTCTTTCACGCCTCAAACACCAGATGATCCAGGGCGGTCTGTTCATACTCAAGACTGAGGAGGTAAAGTACAGAGCGGAAGCGCCGTGTGTGTCTGGAGCCTGAGTCTGCGTGTTACAGGGCTCACCGCGTCTGAGGGCGAGCAAGAGGGGCAGACACGGTTTCCCCAACACGCACTCAGTCAGGCTCTGCCCCAAGGCGCCTGACCCACACTAGCTCCCTGCGCTCCTCCCAGGCACTCCATGCACTTCCTGAGCCTGGACACAAGTGCTCTCCACCCTGGGATCCTGGTCAAAATAAGCTGTCTACTGCTTGCTCACTTCCAGTGAATTCTGTTCTCACCTCACATGTCTTCTGCTTTGCATCTTTGCATCTCACCTCACATGTCTTCGCCCTTGCCTCTTTGCATCTCTGGGTCCAGGTCTCTCCTGGGTGTCACTAGGAGGGCAGGCTCTCTCCAAGGCTGTGTCAACCTTGCCTGTAGCTAGAAGCCGGAAGTCTCAGCACTGCCTCCACAAACGTGTCCGAGTCTTGTCTGCCGATGGCCACCCTCGTGCTCTCTTTGTTGTGGTGGACTTACACCTTCATCATTCCATTATTGCTACTTTAAGGGCCTGACAAGGGACAGAAAGTAAACTCATGTGGTCTGACTCTTTGGGGCGTCTGTGGGTGTGTTTTAAATAAACACGATCCAAACCTTGAGAGTTGCTGTCACGCAGGGAAGACTCTATTGTGTGAAGAAAGACGCACGTGTATTTCTGACCCGTTTTCACTGTTTCCATTCAATTCCAGACACTTCCAGTGTCCCGGACCACATCTTTCTGACCTGTCTGAATGAAGCCCAGTTGAGGCATGCAACTCACACCCAAATCCACCTCAAGTGACCTCTTTGTGGCTCAGTTTTCCACCTCGAGTTTTCTTCAAAGCTGGAGAAGGCCATTCAGTCCAAGAGCAGCTGAAGCCAGATGTGTGGGCGTAGGAAGGAAGCCCAGGAGTGGAGGAGCAGGAAGTGCTGGAGAGATGCCCTTGGGAGCACCCTCCATCCCATGGACCCAGAAGTCCTTGCATAAATGCTCTGGACCCCCACCCTTTGGCGGGACGATGTGTGGTGTTTTCTGAGAGGGCATCCATGGGACGGAGAATCCCTGCTCCAGTCTTGATTTGACCAATACGGCTCCCATAATTGGATTTTTCCGGTTCCATTCTCCCCATTCCCTCACCTCAGGTTCCTGGAATCTCTTACCTCGATGCTAACTCTCATATCAGGCTCTGTTTCCAGAATAACCTAAACCTCAACAAAGCCAAGCACAACTAAGCTCCTGTAACTGCTCTGCTCTGTAATATGAAATCCCAAGCGGCTGCCTGCACGTCTATAAAGTGTCTAGTGATCCATCATTCCAGTCAATCTCAGTAGCCACTACTTTAAAAAGTACTCGGCACCAAATTATTGTGTTATCAGATACAAATTAGCAAAAAGTCTTAACCAATATTCATTCCTTGAATGCAGTAGCTTAGTTATTATATGTGGAAGTATTTCTACATCTTTAAGTGACTATTATGATGTATTAAGAATTCTGCTTTCAGTGACCTTTAACCAATTTAGTGAGCTGCCAAGAAGTGACCTTGAGTAAAACAAAAACTGCAGCAGTACAAAACGAAGCCACTACAGGCGAGCTTGGGAGACATTCATTCTAGAGCTTTCAGTGCATGTCAGAAAGAAAGTAGGTGAGAGAATGACGAGATGATTGAGCGTAAGACGAGCTGTGAAGGTCAAGCCGGCGGGGAAGCTCAGCAGAGCTGGGCCTCCACCTGCCCGGCCGCTCTGGCCGCACCTCCACAAAGAAGGTAAAGACACAACGAGAGGTGACAATGAGGCAAGCTCTGAGGGCCTGGTACAGGGGCGGGGTCACCCCAACCCGCAGACTGGAGGCAATCTGGGTGAGAGACAGGAAAAAGATGCCTGAAGGAACAGCCCCGGGACACCCAGGGCTCCAGCGTGGATTCTGCAACCCCAGTGCAGAGCCCTCTCATCCCAGCACCTCCGGGGCCCGGGGGCTCACACAGCTGTCAGCACAAATGGGCCTGGGAGGCCAGGACTCACTCCGATTCACTCAGGGAGAGACCACTCAGGTGGGGCGGGCAAAACTGTTTACACGACAGGCCCGCCGGCCCGCTGCCCTGTCTGCGGCAGGCTGGACAAGAGCGCCTCCAGCCACAGAAGCCTGCCCACGTCCTCACCCTCGGGGCCTGAGACCGCAGCGCCGCTGGTGGAACAGGGACACCTGTGGCTGGGGTGCGACGAGGGGCCTGAAGTGGGCCGTTCCCCGGAGCAGGCGTGCAAGCCCGCGGCCGTCACAGTCCCTGCGAGGGAGAGGGAGGAGGGCAGCGCCAGCACCGGGGCGGGGCGCGGGCTGAGGGGGCGGGGCCCCGGAGGGTAGGTGGT
>NW_024070192.1:930873-937928 GCF_014754425.2 Oryx dammah | reverse complement strand
GGGCGGGGCTGGGCTGAGGGGGCGGGGCGTGGGCTGAGGGGCGGGGCCCTGGCGGGCAGGTGGTGGGGCCAGCAGCCAGAAAAGGCAAGGGTGCAGGCTCTGCCCCGCCTCCAGAAGGAAACGCCCCGCCCATAGCTTAATCTGAGTCAGGTGACTGATTCTGGGTCCGTCACCCTCAGAACTGTAAGATAATACATGTCTGTTGTTGTAAGCCACAAAGTTTGTAGTGAGTAATTTGTTACAACAGGCAACTAATACAATATTCATCTGTAGTAAGTATGAAGACAAAGCAAGAACCATCAAGTGCAAAAGAAAAGCCAAGAGAAATAAAAAAGAGAAATGAAAAGATAAACAAGAAAACAACCCTGAAGGAAAGAGATAATTTGGGGAACGGTGCTAAAAAAATTCATAAACATCAGGAGAGGAAATTTTATTACATCTATATAGTGAAAACAAGAGGCTCTGAAAATAAAGAGGAAAAGTACAAAATGATGTTTTAGAGCTTGAAGACATATGATTCTTGAGCATACCGGGAAGGAAATTGGACTTCCCAAAGACTGACTGAAAAGGCAAAAGGAAGAGCCTGAGAAACTGGGAGTCAGGACAATGTTCAGAACGCTTTGATGTGCAGGCGGCTCAAGCCTGACGGTTCCGCTAACAGCCTGGTGAGGCCAGGGGTGGAGGCCACACCCTGGGCATGAGGCTGCCGCATCCCGTGACCAGGATGAGCTTGGGGATGTTTGTCTCAATCCTTCCATTCCAGCAATGACACCTCCTGACAGTTCAACCTCAGAGTCTCGGCCTCACAAAGGAGCAAAACATGTTAGTTCCACGCTGCTCATCTCAGGTGAGAAAGTCTCCGACTGTGGTGAAAACAAAGCAGCAACGGGGGTCAGAGGCCATCTGCAGCACGAAGTGACGTGGCTTCACAGCGACTGGCGTGGTGTCCCTCTGTGTCGATTTTATGAGGACGGGTGCGGCCAGCTTCATGAACTTCAGAGGCAGGGCAGAAGAAAGGCTCTGCGTATGTGTGTGCACGTGTGTGTGTGTTCTCCCCTTGGCCATCAGACGCAGCTTCAAACAACCGTCTCGTTACTTTACCCCCTTACAAGTTAATATGTTGCCTGGAAAAGAGCTAGGGAAGTTCCTCAAAATGACCTCGGACTGTGTCTCCTCTGCCCTTAATTGTAACGCCGGCCCCACCGGACGTGGAGGAAGAACCAGCGCTGTCGGGGTCCCGCAGCAGCCCCGACACAAACCCCGCGCTTGTCCTTGGAGTGGCTACACACAGCGGCAGAAACCGGGCTCTCCTCACCGAAGCCCGTTTACGGACCAGAGACACGCCCAAGCCGCCTCTGTGAAGTCGCTCAGTCGTGTCCGGCTCTTTGAGACCCCGTGGACTGTAGCCCCCCAGGCTCCTCCGTCCATGGGATTCTCCAGGCAAGAACACTGGAGTGGGTAGCCATTTCCTTCTCCAGGGATGGAACCCGGGTCTCCCGCGTTGCAGGCAGACGCTTTAACCTCTGAGCCACCAGGGAAGCTCGAGCTGCCTCTAGACACAACCATGTCACACAGGGATCGCGACCAGAAGACAGAATTAAAGACATTCTTCATACTGACCCCCCCGACTCTGGAAGATGTTAATATAAATCATGGAGGGCCACGTTAAAATATGTAGCAACCCTGTTACAACCCCAGGGAATCAGCAGCCTAATTCACTCCTTGGCTGGCCGTGGTGGCTTCCAGCGAACAACTAAATATGTTAATGCTCCTTTATGGACACAGCAGCCTCTGCAGGGAGAAACCATACAGAGATAAGATAACTCTGTATTTACTTTAAAACATTAAAGAAATAATACAGGATGGAAATTTCTACTGTCTGCAGCTGGGAGAAAACGTGACATGAGCAGTGACCGGGGGCCCCGCCTGGGAGACGGGCCGCCGCCTGACCACCGTCCACCCCCACCAGGGCGCCTAGCACCTCCTTCACGGCTCACACAGCCCCATTTTGCCTCTGACGCTGTGCTTATACTCACGCTCCCTGTCTTCTCCCCCTGAGGACCACGTGTGTCGTGTATTTTTGCATCTTCAACAATGTGCCTAAGAATAAGGTCGCCCTCAGTACATGCTGGATCAGTTTAGTTCAGTTCAGTCACTCAGTCATGTCTGACTCTTTGCAACCCCACGGACTGCAGCACACCATGCCTCCCCATCCATCACCAACCCCTGGAGTTCACTCAAACTCATGTCCATTGAGCTGGTGATGCCATCCAACCATCTCATCATCTGTCGTCCCCTTCTTCTCCCACCTTCAATCTTTCCCAGCATCAGGGTCTTTTCCAATGAGTCAGTTTTTTGCATCAGGTGTCAAAGACATGCTGGATAGACATTCTATAATTTTCATCATTATTACCCAAGTGGCAACCGATTCTCTGAAGTCAGCATTATCTGGAGATTTAGTGAATATTAGCTGCACATTTTGGAAGTCGGAAGGTTCTATGAGGACAAGCAAAGCCCAGACCTGGACCAGTCTCTGCAAAATAGTTGCCTTTCTTGACCTGTGCTCATTTGCTCACTGACTAAACGTCAGCCCTGGAGCCAGGCCCCCTGGCAGGATGTTCGCATGCAAAGACCAGGTACAGTGCCTCCTCTGGAAGACACAGACTTGAAACCACAGTGACATTACGGTGACTGTGGGCTGATCCTGGACACGTGCCTGTCATTTTATGTTAGAAACTCTGTGAGAACTCTGCTGATCCGCGAAGTGACCTCTGTTAACACACGTTAACATGAAAAAGTATGGAAACAGTGACAGACTTTATTTTCTTGGGCTCCAAAATCACTATGGACGGTGGCTGCAGTCATGAAATTAAAAGATGCTTGCTCCTTGGAAGAAAAGCTCTGACCAACCTAGACACCATATTAAAAAGCAGAGACGTTACTTTGTCAACAAAGTCCATCTAGTCAGAGCTGTGGTTTTTCCAGTGTTCGTGTGTGGATGTGAGAGAACTGAAAGTGAGAGCTTCCCTTGAGGCTCAGCTGGTAAAGAATCTGCCTGCAATCAGAGACCTGGGTTGGGAAGATCCCCTGGAGAAGGGAAAGGCTACCTACTCCAGTGCTCTGGCCTGGAGAATCCCATGGACTGTACAGTCCATGAGGTCGAAAAGAGTTGGACACGACTGAATGACTTTCACTTTCATTTTCACTTGAGAGTCCCTTGGACTGCAAGGAGATCAAATCAGTCCATCCTAAAGGAAATCAGTCCTGAATATTCACTGGAAGGACTGATGCTGAAGCTGAAACTCCAATACTCTGACCACCTGATGCAAAGAACTGATTCACTGGAAAAGACCCTGATGCTGAGAAACACTGAAGTCAGGAGGAGAAGGGATGACAGAGGATGAGATGGTTGGATGGCATCACCGACTCGATGGACATGAGTTTGAGCAAGCTCCAGGAGTTGGTGATGAACAGGGAAGCCTGGTGTGCTGCAGTTCAGGGGGTCACAAAGAGTCAGACACGACTGTGTAACTGAACTGAAACTGAACATACATGTTTGCAAATGGTTGTCAAGGCCATGGGCTGTCCACAAATCTTTTCAGTAGAGGGTATACAGAAGAATAGACGCTTTCGTACTGTGGTGCTGGATAGGATTCTTGGGAGTCCCCTGGACAGCCAAGAGATTGAACCAGTCAATTCTAAAGGAAATCAACACTGAATATTCATTGGAAGGACTGATGCTGAAGCTCCAATACTTTGGCCACTTGATGCAAAGAACTGTCTCACTGGGGAAGACTCTGATGCTGGCAAAGAAGATAGTGACAGAGGAATCTCATCCAACCATCTCAGACTGGACGGCATCACTGACTCAATGGACAGGAGTTTGAGCAAGCTCTGGGAGATGGTGAAGGACAGGGAAGCCTGGTGCCCTGCCGTCCATGGGGTCACAAAGAGTCAGACACGACTTAGCGACTGAATATCAACAGATACAGAAGTGAGGAAAGTGGATATGGGCCTCTTTTTCGGTCCACTGGGTGGACAGACAAAATGTAATAACTATGCAATATAAACTGAGAATAGTGCTTTGAAGTTCACAAACAAGATGCTTTAAAGAGAAAGCCTTATTTATATATTTATTTTTATTACCAGATGCATATTTGATGAATAATTTTGCATTCAGTTCAGTTCAGTCACTCAGTCATGTCCGACTCTTTGCGACCGCATGAATTGCAGCACGCCAGGCCTCCCTGTCCATCACCAACTCAAATCACTGCAGACGGTGACTGCAGCCATGAAACTGAGACGCTTACTCCTTGGAAGAAAAGTTATGACCAACCTAGATAGCATATTCAAAAGCAGAGACACTACTTTGCCAACTAAGGTCTGTCTACTCAAGGCTATGGTTTTTCCAGTGCTCATGTATGGATGTGAGAGTTGGACTGTGAAGAAGGCTGAGCGGCGAAGAATTGATGCTTTTGCACTGTGGTGTTGGAGAAGACTCTTGAGTCCCTTGGACTGCAAGGAGACCCAACCAGTCCATTCTGAAGGAGATCAGCCCTGGGATTTCTTTGGAAGGAATGATGCTGAAGCTGAAACTCCAGTACTTTGGCCACCTCATGCGAAGAGTTGACTCATTGGAAAAGACTGTGATGCTGGGAGGGATTGGGGGCAGGAGGAGAAGGGGACGACAGAGGATGAGATGGCTGGATGGCATCACCGACTCGATGGACGTGAGTCTGAGTGAGGTATATAGCAAATTAGTTCAGTTATAGCCATATATATATATTTCAAATTATTTTCCAATATAGGTTATTGAGAGGCATGGAATATTGTTCCCTGCTATACAGTAAATTAATGTAAATTAACAGATACAAATAGTAGTTTGTACATAAAAACTACTATTTCTATCTGTTAATCCCAGACTCCTGATTTATCCCTCCTCCCCCTTGCTTTCCCCTTTGATAATCACAAGGTTGTTTTCTACGTTTGTGAGTCTGTTCCTGTTTCGTATCATAATATTCATCTTAGTGTAACTTGCTTCGCTTGGTATGATAATCTCTAGGTCCATTCACGTTGCTGCAAACAGCAGTATTGCAGTCCTTCTACAACTGAGTATTCCACTGAATACATATACACACGTACCGCGTCTTGCTTAACTGTTCATCTGTCCATGAGCATGTCTTGGCTACTGTGAAGAATGCCGCTGAGAACACTGGCGTGTGTGTGTCTTTCTGAGTTACAGTTTCCACCGCTTCCAGATACATGCCCAGAAGTGAAGCTGCTCATCACGCGGTAGCCCTGCTGTTAGTTTTCGGAGGAGCCTCCACCCTGTTCTGCATAGTGACTGCTCCAACTTACGTTCCCACCAACAGAGTGGGAGGGCTGCCTTTTCTCACATCCTCCCAGCACTTACTGTTCGCGGGATTTTGATGACAGCCATTCTGACCAGGGTGAGGCACTGTCTTCCTTTCCCTGATGATTAGTGGTGCTGAGCACCTTCTCATGCGCCTGGCGGCCATCTTTACATCTTCTTTGGAGAAATGCCTATTTAGGTCTTCTGCCCATTTTCTTTCTGTTGTTGTTGGGTTGCTTGATTTTGTTATTGAGTTGTATGAGCTCAATAACATATTTTGTATATTTTGCAAAGTAAGCCCTTTTCTCCCATTTCTGTAGGTTGGGTTTTTGTTTCTGGTTTCCTTTGCTGTGCTACAGTTTGTAAGTTTTAATTAGGTTCCATTTGTTTATTTTGCTTTTCTTTCTTTTGCCTTGGGAGATGGACCTAAGGAAACCCTGCTACAGTTTATGTTCGAGAATTTTTCGCCAGTGTTCTCTTCTAGTTTTATGTCTTGTATTTCAGTTCAGCATTTCTAGTTCATTTTTCAACATGGTGTAAGGAGTGTTCTAACTTCACTGACTTACATGAAGCTGTCCAGCTTCCCCGATAACTGCTTATTGGAGAGACTGTTCTCCATTGTATATTCTGGCCCTTCGTTGTAGATTAATTGACAATAGGTGTGCTAGTTTTTCTGGCCTCCCTATTCTGCCCCATTGACCCGTATGTCTGTTTCGTGCCAATGACATGATGTTTTGATTACTGTAGCTTTGTAGTATTGTCTGACGTCTGAGAGGATTGTGCCTCCAGCTTTGTTCTTTTTTCCTAGGATTGCTTTGGCAATTCTGGGTCTTTTGTGGTTCCACATAAATTTTAGATTTATTCTAATTCTGTGAAAAATATGGGCAATTTGATAGAGATCACATTATGTGTAGATTGCTTCCAGTAGTATAGCCATTCTTACAACATTAATTCTTCTAATCCAAGAGCATGGACTGTCTTTTTGTTCTCTGAGTTATCTTCAGTTTTCTTTATCGATGCTTTATAGTTCTCAGCAGGTAAGTGTTTCCTTCTTTGGTTAAGTTTATTCATAGTTTTTTTAGTGCAATTTTAAACAGGATTGCTTTATTTTCTCTTTCTGATATTTGTGTTTTAGTGTAAAGAAATGCAATAGACTTCTGTATACTGGGGGTTCCTTGGTGGCTCAACTGGTCAAGATTTCGCCCGTAATGCAGGAGACCCCAGTTCGATTCCTGGGGGGGGAAGATCCATTGGAGAAGGGATGGGCCCCCACTCCAGGATTCTTGGTCTTCTCTAGTGGCTCAGCTGGTAAAGAATCCGCCTGCAGTGCGGGAGACCTGGGTTCAGTCTCTGGGTTGGGGAGATCCCCTGGAGAAGGGAATGGCTCCCCACTCCAGTATTCTGGGCTGGAGAACTCCATGGACAGTACAGTCCATGGGGTCACAAAGAGTCGGACCCGACTGAGTGACTTTCACTTTTCTGTGTATTAATCTTACATCCTGCTACCTTGCTGAGTCCAATTATTAATTCTAGCAGTTTTTGTGTTGAGTCCTTAGGGTTTTTTATATACAGTATCATGTCATCTGCAAATAATGACAATTTTACCTTTTCCTTTCCAATTTGGATAACTTTTTTTTTTCTTGTCTCATTGCCACGGTTGTAAGTTTCAATGGCAAGTTGAACAGAGGTGGTGAGAGTGGGC
>NW_024070192.1:922970-930863 GCF_014754425.2 Oryx dammah | reverse complement strand
GGTTGTAAGTTTCAATGGCAAGTTGAACAGAGGTGGTGAGAGTGGGCATCCTTGTCTTCTTACTTTCACTGTTGATATCATGTTGGCTGTGAGTCTGTCATAAATGGCTTTTCTTAGGTTGAGATATGTTCCCTCTATAACCCTTTGCTAAGAGTTTTTTTTTTAAATCATAAATGGATGTAGAATTTTATCAGATGTTTTTTCTGCATCTCTTGAGATTGTCATGTGGTTTTTGACTTTTCTTTCATTGATATGGTTTATTGCATTGATTGATTTGGGTATGCCGAATCAGCCTTGAAACCCTGGAATGAATCTGACTTGATCATGGTATATGATCCTTTTTTTGTATTGCTAGACTTGATTTGCTAATATTTTCTTGAGGATTTCTGCATATATATTCATCAAAGATACTGACCTGTAATTTTCTTTTTTTGGTAGTATCTTTGCCTTGTTTTGGTCTCAGGGTGACGGTGGCTTCATAGAAGGCTTTTGGAGTGGTCTTGCCTCTTCTGTCTTTTCAGAGAGTTTGAGAAGGAAAGGTTTAAGTTCTTCTTTGTGTGAATTTTCCAGTGAAGTCATCCAGACCTGGACTTTTGCTTGCAAAGAGTTTTTAAAATTATGTCCATTCCCTGGTGGCTCAGATGGTAAAGCGTCTGCCTACGACTCAGGAGACCCGGGTTCGATCCCTGGGTTGGGAAGATCCCCTGGAGAAGGAAATGGCAACCCACTCCAGTGTTCTTGCTGGAGAATCCCATGGATGGAGGAGCCTGGCGGGCTACGTCCATGGGGTCGCAAAGAGTTGGACACGACTGAGCGACTTCACTCAGGTTGAGAAGGAAAGGTGTAAGTTCTACTTTGTGTGTTTGGTAGAATTTTCCAGTGAAGTCATCCAGACCTGGACTTTTGCTTGCACAGAGTTTTTAAAATTATAGATTCTATTTCACTTCTAGCAATTTGTCTGTTTAAATTATCTACTTCTTGACTCAATTTTGTCAGGTTTTATTTTTTCTTTATTTCTGTGGTATTGTTATTTCCCTTTTATAATTTCTTGTTTTGTTTTTTTTTTTTTTTTTTTTTGGAGTCCTCTGCTTTCTTCTTGATGACCCTGGCTAGAGATCTTTTGATTTTGTTTGTGCTCTCGAAAAATTAGCTCTTGGTTTTATTGATCTTTTCTACTATTTTTTAAAATCTCTACCTTATTTATTTTCTCTCTGATTTTTATTATTTCCTTCCTTCTGCTGACTTTGGGCTTTGCTTCTTCTTTTTCTAATTCTTTTAGTGATAGGTTAGGTTGTTTATTTGAAATTTTTCTTGTTTCTTGATGAAGCCCTTTTTAGATGGAGACACTAGGAAAATCCTATTTGAGGAGTTATCAACTGGACTAAGACCTAAAGATTGAGAAGTAGCTAATCATACAAAGGGCCATAGCAAAAGCCTTCCAGTTCCAATAAACAGTCAAAGTCTGAAGGCTAGAAAAACTCTGGTATTTTTCAGCAATTAAAAAGAAGCTGATAGCTCAAGTTCAGGTAGCAAGGGGAGGAAGTCTTGGGAAGGTAATAGTAGGGCCAGATCATGTGGGGCATCGTGGGCCAAGCCACTGAAGGATTTTAAGCAGCGAGGTTTTCTAATCCAATATATATTTTGAAGACAACCATTATGGTTGCCGAGTGTCAGGAGGAAAGCAAGAGTGTCAGTTAGGAGATAACTGGAGGTCTGGGTGAAAGAAGAGGAGTGGCCTGGACTCAGGCAGTAGAAGAAAGTAAAGGGAATGAATGGATTAGAGATCTGTTTGGGGAGCTGAATCTACAGTATTTACTGATGGGTTAAGAGAAGGGTAAACCATTCAAGGATGACACCCAAGTTCTGACTTGTGCATTCCATGTATATAATAAATGCTAAGATGGGGGTGAAGTATCAGTTCTGGACATGTGACATTAGAGGCACTCCTAAGCTAAAAGAAGGTGCCAAAAGGCAGCTGGATATCTGAATCCAGCTCTAAGAGAAGAGAAGGGAACTCTGAAGTCATTAGCATATAGCTGTGATTTAAGGCCACTGAAATGTAGATGGTTGCTTAATAGAAGAGTTAAGAGGAAAGAGGGGCTGGAAGACTAGAACAGTGTAAGTTAGAGCAGCTGGTGGAGAAATTAGAAACTTAGATGGAAAAGTGGGAGAATCTAGGTAAAACCAGGACTCACCGAGGAGACACAGACATGATTCAGCAGGTCAGAGCGAAAGGAATGCGTATAGAGACGAAAACTATTAATACATGGTTACAAGCACTGAAGACTGGCTGGCCATCACATGATGAAAAGGTGGGAAGCTAAAATAGGCCTCCAGAGTGAAAACCATGGTGATTATACTAAGAGAAATCCAACTTTTTCCAAGTAACCTGGTAAACTTAGGAATCTGCAGAAATACGTTCAGTTCAGTTCAGTCGCTCAGTTGTGTCCGACTCTTTGTGACCGCATGAATTGCAGCACGCCAGGCTTCCCTGTCCATCACCATCTCCTGGAGTTCACTCAGACTCATGTCCATTGAGTCTGTGATGCCATCCAGCCATCTCATCCTCTGTCGTCCCCTTCTTCTCCTGCCCCCAATCTCTCCCAGCATCAGAGTCTTTTCCAATGAGTCAACTCTTCACATGAGGTGGCCAAAGTACTGGAGTTTCAGCTTTAGCATCAGTCCTTCCAAAGAAATCCCAGGGCTGATCTCCTTCAGAATGGACTGGTTGGATCTCCCTGCAGTCCAAGGGACCCTCAAGAGTCTTCTCCAACACCACAGTTCAAAAGCATCGATTCTTCAGCACTCAGCCTTCTTCACAGTCCAACTCTCACATCCATACATGACCACAGGAAAAACCATAGCCTTGACTACATGGACCTTAGTCAGCAAAGCAATGTCTCTGCTTTTGAATATACTATCTAGGTTGGTCATAACTTTTCTTCCAAGGAGTAAGCCTCTTTTAATTTCATGGCTGCAATCACCATCTGCAGTGATTTTGGAGCCCCCAAAATAAAGTCTGACACTGTTTCCACTGTTTCCCCATCTATTTCCCATGAAGTGATGGGACCGGATGCCATGATCTTCGTTTTCTGAATGTTGAGCTTTAAGCCAACTTTTTCACTCTCCTCTTTCACTTTCATCAAGAGGCTTCTTAGCTCCTCTTCACTTTCTGCCATAAGGGTGGTGTCATCTGCATCTCTGAGGTTATTGATATTTCTCCCGACAATCTTGATTCCAGCTTGTGTTTCTTCCAGCCCAGCGTTTCTCATGATGTACTCTGCATATAAGTTAAATAAGCAGGGTGACAATATACAGCCTTGACATACTCCTTTTCCTATTTGGAACCATGTCCAGTTCCAACTGTTGCTTCCTGGCCTGCATACAGATTTCTCAAGGGGCAGGTCAGGTGGTCTGGTATTTCCATCTCTTTCAGAATTTTCCACAGTTTATTGTGATCCTCACAGTCAAAGGCTTTGGCATAATCAATAAAGCAGAAATAGATGTTTTTCTGAAACTCTCTTGCTTTTTCCATGATCCAGCGGATGTTGGCAATTTGATCTCTGGTTCCTCTGCCTTTTCTAAAACCAGCTTGAACATCAGGGAGTTCACAGTTCACGTATTGCTGAAGCCTGGCTTGGAGAATTTTGACCATTACTTTACTAGCATGTGAGATGAGTGCAATTGTGCGTTAGTTTGAGCATTCTTTGGCATTGCCTTTCTTTGGAATTGGAAGGAAAACTGACCTTTTCCAGTCCTGTGGCCACTGCTGAGTTTTCCAAATTTGCTGGCATATTGAGTGCAGCACTTTCACACCATCATCTTTCAGGATTTGAAATAGCTCCACTGGAATTCCATCACCTCCACTAGCTTTGTTTGTAGTGATGCTTTCTAAGGCCCACTTGACTTCACATTCCAATGTCTGGTTCTAGATGAGTGATCACACCATCGTGATTATCTGGGTCGTGAAGATCTTTTTGGTACAGTTCTTCTGTGTATTCTTGCCATCTCTTCTTAGTATCTTCTGCTTCTGTTAGGCCCAGACCATTTCTGTCCTTTATTGAGCTCATCTTTGCATGAAATGTTCCCTTGGTATCTCTAATTTTCTTGAAGAGATCTCTAGTCTTTCCCATTCTGTTGTTCTCCTCTATTTCTTTGCACTGATCGCTGAAGAAGGCTTTCTTATCTCTTCTTGCTATTCTTTGGAACTCTGCATTCAGATGCTTATATCTTTCCTTTTCTCCTTGGCTTTTCACTTCTCTTCTTTTCACAGCTATTTGTAAGGCCTCCCCAGACAGCCATTTTGCTTTTTTGCATTTCTTTTCCATGGGGATGGTCTTGATCCCTGTCTCCTGTACGATGTCATGAACCTCATTCCATAGTTCATCAGGCACTCTATCTGTCAGATCTAGTCCCTTAAATCTATTTCTCACTTCCACTGTACAATCATAAGGGATTTGATTTAGGTCATACCTGAATGGTCTAGCGGTTTTCCCTATTTTTTTCAATTTGAGTCTGAATTTGGTAATAAGGAGTTCATGATCTGAGCCACAGTCAGCTCCCGGTCTTATTTTTGTTGACTGTATAGAGCTTCTCCATCTTTTGCTGCAGAGAATATAATCAATCTGATTTCAGTGTTGACCATCTGGTGATGTCCATGTGTAGAGTCTTCTCTTGTGTTGCTGGAAGAGGGTGTTTGCTATGACCAGTGCATTATCTTGGCAAAACTCTATTAGTCTTTGCCCTGCTTAGGGCGGGGCAAAGTGTACTTCCTGGCAAATTCAATATCAAAGTGCACCATTCCTTGTTTTCTTCAAAGGAAATGGGAGGCCCAACAAGAACATGAAGCATGCTAGACTATGAGACAGACACCATGGGCTGCAGGAAAAGAGGAATTAAAGTGCTGTTCCACTAGCCAGCATCTGCTGCTGAAGTAAAGCTACACAAGTTCAGAATTTCTTCAAACTATGGTTTGGATATTAACTTGTAATTTAAAATAGAAATTATATTTGAAGACAATGAAAAATAATCAGTGCAGAATGATCAAATATGTACAAGTAAATGGCACCACACCTTCTAAGTAAATGGAAGAACCATTTTTTTTTACTCTGAAAAATAGCGCATTTCTAATGTAAACCAGTCAATCCTAAAGGAAATAAACCCTGAATATTCACTGGAAGGACTGATACTGAAGCTGAAGCCCCAGTACTCTGGCCACCTGATGTAAAGAGTTGACTCACTGGAAAAGACCCTGATGCTGGGAAAGATTGAAGGCAGGAGGAGAAGAGGGTGACAGAGGATGAGATGGTCGGAAGGCATCACCGACTCCATGGACATGAGTCTGAGCAAGCCCCGGGAGGCGGTGAAGGACAGGGAGCCCCGGTGTGCTGCAGTCCATGGCGTCGCAGAGTCGGTCATGACTGAGCGACTGAGCAGCAGCGTAAAACAGGTGACGGGATCTTAAGAAATCTTTCTAAGGATTAAAAGTAAACTTTACCCTGGATTATTATTAGAAAAATTTTAATCACTTCTTACTTTGAAGTGGACTTAGATCTCTGTTCTAGGTTTGCAATTATCCTAAACTACTTAGCTGGTTACTCAATGACTTGGCTCGAGATAACATTTATCGTTCAGGAGCTTACTGAGCAAAGGCAATGTTGAAATCTGCCTTCAGAAAGGATTTTTTTTTTTAGATCAATAATCGGATGACGGGAAATATTTGAATGCAAATTAAGTCACATTTTCACGTTCTGTTGTTTTCTTTCTCTAATAAAGTGCACACTCCCCTCCCCCATGCACCTGTGCACGTTAACCTGCAAGAAGAACGTGGAGCAGAAGACGGGCTGCTGCTTCAATCCTTCTCGTCAAATCTTAAGCGATACCCATCAGCCAAACATCTCGCTGACAGTCGTGAGGCTGCTGTCTTAATTAACTGGTGATGTTCGTGACTGAGGACCCAGACGATGAAGCTGTTTATCCATGCGCTGATCTGGCTGGGCCCCCACGAGCCTGTCCCACAGTGACATCTACACTGAACACAAATCAGACGGTGCAGCCTCAAATCGGTGTCGCGGCTCTCGTTTCCAATTCGAGAGCTGTACCGTAATCACAAGCTTCTGTGGATGAAAGGAAGTCAGCTCTCTGAATATTAGCTAATGCCACATTTGCAAGTCCTGAAGAGATCTGTGCCGTTAAAAAAAAAAAAAATAGATCATTTCGCGTGAACCTATATATATGAATTGCTTTGTTCTGCTCAGCTGATAGACGCAATGCCTGTGCTGGGATTAAACCCTTTTCATCATAAAACCTCATCTGGCTCGGAGTCCAAGTCCATCAAACCTTTTCCCTTTAAAGTCCCGCCTTTGATTCCACATCAATTTATTCAAACCGCAGCTGGGTGGCTGAAAACGAAAGGACAGCCTCATTTAAACCAACCATGTTCCCAACTTGAAAGAAGGGCTATAATTAAAAAAATGGGCATAAAAGAATGGAAATGGGATAATATTTTTTAATGGTAGTTCAAAGGCCGACAGATGTCAGAGCCTTTGAAGATGTCTGTACACTGAGCAAGGAGTTGCCATAAAGAGCCTGCCTGAGAGGTGAAGCAGCTTTGTAATGGCTGAAAAAGCCCTTGCAGACACATCCTTGTGTTTTTAATTTGTCAGAGTTTCTGCAGTATTTTCTGATTAATGACACACGATTATAACTGCATAGCAGACATATTTTTATCCCCGGCTAAATGAATCGTTTATCCCACATTCTTTCAGAACTAGATAAGAATAGGGCCCTATCCTAGGAAGCCCCAAACTGTTCCGATCGCTTCACATATTTATGCTAATTTTGTGGGACTGGCCAAACCCCGAGCTGGGACACGTTGCCAGCTTTTGTCCTCCTAATAGTCTGTTGCTGGTAACATGTGGTCGTCAGAACCCGATTCACGACAGTTTCATTCTTTTCATGTACATGGAACAATATGAGCTTGAATAATTAATTTGTGCACCGAGTCATGTCAAACCAAATTAATGTTTAAAAACATTCCTGCACTCCATCTACACAACCATGGGCTGCCACAGGGTTTCAGAAGAGAAGGAGTTGCTTAGGGGGAACGGCAGCCATCACGGCAGTATGACGTTGATGCTGCTGCAAAGGGGCTCGAACGCCGTGTGGAAAATGCTGGGGAGGCTGCGATGGGGGCTCCTGAGCGTTCCGACACGTCAGTCTGATTCGTCCTGTGAAATGGCCTCACAGTGCTCAGGGAGGCTGAGCACAAGTCAGTGGTGAACAGCAGCGCGACGAAGGCTTTCCCACGAACAGGCTCGCCCGTGACTGCTCTCAGGAACAGGCACAGGGCCGCGAGAGCTCAGAGGCTTTGAGGTCACATGGTCTGGGTTCAAACCCCAGCCCGCCAATGACTCCCCGCACTGCGTGGCCCGTCCTTTCTGTAAAAACTGACATAATACCTGGGTCCTCCAGAAAGTGTCTGAGGCACAAAACACTGCTCAATGCTCTTTCTCAAAATAATCAGACACGAAAACCTAAAACCAGGTCCTGTCCAGCTGAAAATGCTTCTTTCTGGACAGACGTGTCTGTGGGTCTCACTTGCAGGCCCCTTACGCAGCCAGGACACCCGGCCCTGAGCACACACCTGTCCGCCCCGGAAGCTCTCCTCAGCCCGGTCCTGCAAGCCTAAGCTCAGAAGATGAGGCACCAGGGCAGGGGGCGCGGGCAGGCGAAGGGCGGCCCAGCAAGCAGAGGACCGAGCAGCACCCCGACCCGTGCGTGGCCCTCACAGGCGGGGTGCCCTGGGTCCCCACGAGGACAGGTGCGTCCCGACGAGGACAAGTGCGTCCCGGCGAGGACAGGTGCGTCCCGGCGAGGACAGGTGCGTCCCGG
>NW_024070192.1:920457-922960 GCF_014754425.2 Oryx dammah | reverse complement strand
GTCCCGGCGAGGACAGGTGCGTCCCGGCGAGGACAGGTGCGTCCCGGTGAGGACAGGTGCGTCCCGGTGAGGGGCGGCTTCCTCTCCCAGGGCTCCAGAGACCATCTGGGTGCTGCTACCGAGGAGGACCCAGGGTGGGCGAAGTCACCCCACCACCACCTCCCATCACAGGCCCTGCGCCGTTCCCCCTCCACCGCTCCAGACGCCGAGTCTCCGGTCCTCGGCCAGCGATGTCCCAGCAGGATGCACTCGTCCTGTGCCCGTTCCTCTCCGGTCTGCTGGACACACTCCCCCGTTAGAGCTCCCCCTTCTGCGTGATGGACTCCACGTTGACGAGAGCTGTGTGACTAGGAACGACCAGGACGAGGCTGACCGTCCCCTCCCCTCCTGCTGCTCAGATCTTCCTTTCTCTGGAGGTTTCCCGGTGCCTTTAGGCACACACAGCCTCCTGACACGGACCGCGGTGCGGATCACCAGGTACCCACTGGGGTAAAGAAACGGGAGACACAGACGGGATGAACCCCAGCTGGGACCAGGTGAGGGAGGCCCGCTCAGACTGCTCAGCACGGTGCGAAGCGTTTCCAGGCACTGACCACACCACGCTTTCTGTTCTAATCTGCAGAGTGAATCTCCATTCACTAACAACGCTCAGTGCTCAGGCCGTCTCCCTGAACATGACCTTTTGGATCACCCCCAGATGCCGTTGGCCCCCCACTCCAGGCTCCGTCTCCTCGACACAGGGGTCAGGGCCCCTCTGTCACTTGACTGTTCTTTGCTGGTCTGCTCAAGGTGGCCCTGAGGTCTGTCTGTCTCTTTCCACGCTGGTATTGTTACTAGTTCCTCGCAGACACGGCGGGTGTGGCAGGCAAGTCGGCAAGGTTTCCAGAGAGCAGCAAGAAGCCAGAAGGGTAAGGATCACCCCCCAGAGAGGGGCAGCCAAGGGCCCAGAAGGACCCGATTAGCTCACCACCCGGTCAGGGTGTTATCGGCAGAAAGTGCCCTCGTGGAGACTGCGGGTCAGGCACTGTCCTGCCGACGGGCGTGCCCGCGTCTCTGCCCCACGCAGCCGGGCCCTGTTCTTAGCGGCTCCCCTGTCCTAGGGTCCCCTCTGGGCTCCCCTCCCCGTCAGGAGGACTCACATGGCCCTGTGTGTCCACAGACGGTGAAGGGGGCGCGCTGTGGTCAACACGCCCCGTCGACCCAGTGCCGGCACGCAGCAGGGGCTCGCAGGTGACATGACTGACCGCGTGGGGTTCCAGACACGGGGCGAGACCAGCAAAGATACAAAGCGGTGACTCAGGCTCACAGGCCGGTGGGTGGGCGAGACTGCCGTGACCAGCATCTCTGATGCATGTCCAGTAAGAACTTATCACTGCACCCAGGCCCCTGCTTTATTTGTTATCCATGTGCCAGTGACGTCCAAATATGTGTCTGGAATCTCCACCTGCCCTTCCAGCTCATCTGACCCCTCTCCATCTGGACGCGTAAGGTGCAGCTCCACCCTGGCCTGGCGAGGACCCAGCTCCTGCTTCCGCTGCCTCCTCATGGTCCTCATGCTTGACACCTTATCTAATCAGCTGGGTTGTTCAGTCGCTAAGTCGTGTCTGACTATTTGCGACGCCATGGACTGCAGCACGTCAGGCCTCCCTGTCCCTCACCATCTCCCAGCGTCTGCTCGGTTCACGTCCCCTGAGTGGGTGATGCTTTCCGACCATCACATCTCATCTAGTTAGCTACTCAAACCGAAGCTCGAGAGCAGCCCTCTTTTCCTCACCCCGTCCCGTGACCGCCAGCACGCCCTCCTGACTCGAGCGCAAGTGGCACAGACACGCAGGACCTCCACAGCAGCCGCGGGGCCGTTCGGAAGCAGGAGGCAGAGCGTGTCACCTACTGCCCAAAGGAGTCCGCTTGTCTTCCAATCACGTGCAAAGTCAAACCCAACATGCACGGGTCGTTCATGTGGCAAGCCCTCAAGTGTCCACCCCACCCCCAGGGCCTGCACAGAACTGCACTCACAAAGCCTTTGCTGAGGAAATGAGTCAAGGTGAAGGCATAAGGAGATGCCATACACATAATTCTGCCTAGTTTTGACAGACAGGAAAACATATGTGGAAGTTAATATGAGTTATATAATATCCAAGTGTCACAATTACAAAAATGTTCAAGTCACAGGGTTCCATTTTGTCAGTATCAACACGGAACAATGAGATTTCCAAAAGCAATCAGGACAGTCAACAATAATGATTTTCATGAGAAGACTTGCTCCACTATTCCTCTTTCTGAAGTGACTTTCTTTCTAATTTATTTACTTTTAGTTGAAGGATAATTGCTTTATAGCGTTGTGCTGGTTTCTGCCGCACATCAACACGTATCCAGGCTTCCCTGGTGGCTCAGCTGGTACAGAATCCGCCTGCAATGCAGGAGACCTGGGTTCGATCCCTGGGTTGGGAAGATGCCCTGGAAGAGGGCATGGCAACCCACTCCAGGATTCTTGGCTGGAGAA
>NW_024070192.1:879831-920057 GCF_014754425.2 Oryx dammah | reverse complement strand
CCAGTCCATGGCACAGAGCACCAGCTGTGCTCCCTGGGTCATACAGCAAATTCCCCCCGGCTGCCTCACACTTGGCTGTGTATTCTTCTAAGGAGCACCAACTTGACGGCAATAGACTGCGATGTCTGCTGCACGTCACTGAACGAGACGGAGAGCTGAACGTGCCCGAGTCCACCCCTCACTTCTCAAAGCGTGACCCAGCGCTCGGCCACAACTGGCTTCTAGGGGACGGGACTCGCCACACCCCTCACCCCTGGAACTCGGGACTTTTCTCTAACACCAGCTTTGGCAGTAATTTCCACGTTTTCCACCCCCAAGCTCCCCTCGTCCTGTGTACACGCCAGCGTCACTTTATCTCACCTGTTGTGAAATGTGCCCCGAAAGGGAGAACGGCGTTTACATGACGAAATCAGCTTTTCAGGAAGCATTTGGTGAACACGTGCATTCTGTGTGTTAAATGACATCTTTGCAAATAACAAAGTAAATAAGGTCCCACTTGACCCTAGGGGTCTGGGGTTTGCTTCATTAATAAATACTCACTTAAGGAGTAAACTTAAGATAAATGAATCACCAGTTTAATTTTAACCTTTTTAAGACCTACAACTTTTAAGTCCTTACTGGAAAATTGCCTTGTTTTAAGACACTAGGCCTGGCTGGACCACTGTCCGTGTTCACTGACAGCTCCTCTGTACCACAGAGTAATAGTATCAGTGGGACACACACACACACACACACTCACACAGTCACACACACTCACTCACACACACTCACAAACACACACACACACTCACAATCACACCCACACACTCAATCACACACATATACACAGTCATGCACAGTTACACACACACACACTCATACACACACAATCACACACACTCACATACTCATACACACACTCACACACACAATCACACACACACACAGTCACACACATAGTCACGCACACTCACACACTCATACACACAGTCACAATCACACACACACACTCATACACACACACACACACTCACACTCACACACACACACTGACACACACATACACACCCTGAAACCACTGCCCCCACTAACTAGGAAAGAGACCGCAGGTCCAGGCCACATACTTCAGCAAACTTCATTCTCTGAGGACACCATTAACTCATTCTCAAATACTGCCTTCAGGCTTTGACTTCATACCCAAGAAAAAACAAATCCAAATGAAAGGGAAAAATAACACACATTTTCAAACCCTGCAGGTCTGACTGTGTACTGTTTCTTTATGATTTCTTGGGGTCTTTCCCCAACATCTTAGGACACAAATATCCAAAAGTACTCGAGAGGTCGGGTAACAGCTTAAAATAATTGTTAGAACAACGGACGAAAAATAATTTTCACTAAATTTTAATACTTGTTTCGATGGAAAAATATTGCAAAGTTCCGCATTAACCCACCAATTAGGTCTCAATGAAACCATGTTTTATTCTCCTGAAGTTTCCTTCTAATGACAATATTTTTCGAAGGTTTCCTTTCCGTAAATACTAAAGACATCTGAAAATAGGCTGTAAGGCTCGCCTCCTCACCGAGGCGTGTGCGGCCCCGGCAGAGGCGTCTGTGACTCCCCTCGGGGAGCAGCCCCGGTGCTACACGGCCCCTGCGCCCGCGGCCCGGTGCTGACCAGCGGCCCCGGCTGGCAACCCGCGGCGGCGCCTCTCCCGACATCTCCCCTCGGCCGGTCACTTCGCGCACTCTGCCGTCGAGCTCTCCGTCACAGACACGCAAGCGAAGACGTCAGGGATGGCTCTCAGAGCGCTGAGTCGGAAACCCAAGGGGGACTGTCCCCAGACCTCAAGGAAGAGGGGCGACTCATCCAGCGTTCCCTCTATGATGTCGCTCACACGCAGGTGAGCCGCAGCCAGGGCGGTGCAACCCAACGGGCACCAATTTCCCAAGGCGGAATAGCCTTTATTGCTGGAGTCTTTTATGTATTAAAAAAAAACCCAAACTGGAAACCTTTCATGTTGACCAAAATTACTCTAGAATTCAGCTCAAACTGCATCAACATAAATTGCTTTTGAAGATTCTAAACAAAACACGCTTTCTAACTGCTCCTTGCATTTCTATCAGGAAAGTCTCCAGATTTGAACTTCCTAAACCACCTCGACCTCATTTCTCAGAAGGCTTTGACTAGCTGCTGCCATGTAACAGGATCCTTACATGGATTCCTTTATGGGAAAAATGCACACACTGAAGGCTTGGAGATTTAAAAAGCCACTCCACTGAAAGGTATGAATCACATCTAATATTTCAAATTAATATGTGCATATAACAGATAATTATCTATAGTGACCCATTCACAACCAATTGTATTTCGCCAGAATTAGATATAAATTCCTAGGCAACTTTTTATAAGGATTGCTAGGTCCCGCTGAGATGCAAGCCTACTGGATTCTTACACTGGACATCCCTTCTTATTGCAGTAATAATGTGGAAACCAAAAGTGAACCCATTTCAAAAAAATAGTCATTTTTCCATTCTACAAGTTCTAAAATTTGTGGGAAGGATTTCTATTCCAAATAAAACACTAAGAAACGCACATCTCTTCAGAGTTGTACTTGTCTCAGATGGGAGACGTGGCCACAGCTGTGACTTTGGAGAAAGACTGAAGCCACTGGCTAAGACCCGACTTGGGTTTACATAGCCTGAGTTACGGGTAATCAGTGCTTTAAATCTAGTAACCTATTAACAACCCAAAATTGAAAATACAGTGAGAGGATACATGGAATTCAGAGACAGTGAGCTCCTCCATAAGCAGTGAGTGGGCAGGGGCCCTGGCTGTGAGCCCAGCGACGCTTCTAGGCATGTCACCTTGGGCGACTCGCTGTGCTTTCAGAATCTGCCCTCATCAGTGAAGGGAGATACATTTTCTGACCCAGGTAAGAAGGTAAAAACCACTTCCAAAGAGGAAATTTAATCCTTGTGGGGGGCTGGAGGGCTGAATGAGATAATGCAATGGAAAGGACCCAGCAAAGAGCTTGGTGCGTAGGAAGCGTACGATGGATATCTGTCATTAAGGCTGCTGTTAAAACGCACACGAGCGTAAGGAGTCAGTGCTGTTCCAGGAGGCACTGCTGACTAGTTACAGCTCTGCGGCAGCATCGAGGGCAACAAACCACCGAGAGAAATACCAACGAAGATGCAGGTCTCGGCCTGGGAACAAAGGTCCCAGTGTCTGCCACGCCCGGTGGGGTCGCAGGACTCTATTCCTTTCTCCACGTCCAAGCCTCTCCAGAAATCTAAAACCTTCCTAAGAAGAGGCTGTGAGATGAAGAAAGAGCACTGAATTAAGGTCAAGAAGCTCTGGTTTGCTAACTCTGTGACCTTGGGCAAGATAAGACCTTGGAACGACACAGGTTCTTTCCGTATGAAATGAAAATAACTGGATGCGGCCATCTCTTTAGATGCCTTCAGTCGGAGATGCAGACACTCAGCGTGCTCATAAGCTTCCGTCCGTCAGAGCACGCCGTGAGCACAGACTGTGCTCGAGGGAAACCTCCCACTTTCACCACCGCAGAGCAATCACCTTAAGATCTCCCACCGTGAATATCTCCAGCATTTAATTACTATTCTTCAGGAACAATTTATATATTTCTTTAAAAATGCAGTAAGTATAATGAGAACAGAGGACAGATTTTTTTAAAGCAACCATTATTGATGATATAAAGTCATTAATGCAAAGGGAATATGTTATTATTTGGAAGGTTTGTCTTGAAAAGGAATATTCTTTATCTAACAGTGGACCACATGCCATAGAATGTGGTTTCCATGGTAACTGCCACATGTTTAAAAATATGCACAGGACTGAAGAGACACTGTATAACTCTATGATAAATGGATCCTTCTTAGAGAAATCACTTTCCTTGTCTCAACCTGTCTTTGTTTTTTAAACTTAATATAATTTTCTCCACAACGAAAACCAAGTTGAATGATTTATATAGTTTAATTATAGGTATATATGCTACTTTTGTGCTTTAAGATGAAAATAATTACAGAATTTTAGAATTCCTATGAAAAAGAAAGCTGGTGATCTACCAAAAATGTAGCTTCACTTGAAATGGCACCTTTCCCTATTTTCTCCTAGTTAAGCACCTAAGAAATAGTATTCTTACACATGGTAACATGTACAATAGTACATTGGTGCAAAGATCTTATTAGTCCACAGGCCACACTCTTAGGCTCCTCACCACTGGGCATTAATAAAACGAGGTCTTCGCATCAATGCATCTGTTTCTGAATATAAGAAGGACCTTTGCCCTATTTGGAAAATTCTGAATAACCTGAGTTTTTGGCATCAGAAAAAGAATATATCGCCCATAGGCTTTTAAACATGGCTTAGTTGGGAAAGCCTCTATTTATATCTTAAACAAGCACCGAAAGTTCCTCAGCTATCTTAAATAAAGCATTTCAATAATACTATAAAACTTTATGTAAAAAAAAAAATGGGAAATTTTAGCATGTGGTTTTACCCCAAGTCTACTAAAAAAGCTTTCTTTTCTTTTTGCAAACTGAAGAGAATTGTTAAAAGCGACTTCCCACCAGCGCCTCTGATGCCTGCACGGGGCATGCCATCCGCAGCAGAGCACACCTGCTACACAATTACGCTCAGAGTGCCCCGCCTCTGCCCTGACACACGTGGCGCGTGTATCGGGACCAGCACTACGTGTGGGCGTGCACGCTGAGCCCTGGGCCCCCCTGAGGTGACTGCGCGTCCCCGAGGAGAAGAGGGGATCACAGAGGCGGGGTGGCACGAGCAGCCACAGCCGCGTTACAGGGCTGAGGGGATGGTTGACGTAATTCGGTTTGTCT
Source organism: Oryx dammah (assembly GCF_014754425.2). Taxonomy (NCBI): domain Eukaryota; kingdom Metazoa; phylum Chordata; class Mammalia; order Artiodactyla; family Bovidae; genus Oryx; species Oryx dammah. The sequence goes on along the minus strand of NW_024070192.1, from coordinate 915,215 downwards.
GAGCAACCAGCCCAGAGTCCAGTCTGACCCAAAGAAATAAAAATATCTCCTACCCCGGAACAAAGCAGATGATATTAGTGAAACAGTACTGATGATGAAACACCACTTTGGTTATGCAGGTAGGGAGTGAACCATTTTAGTGCAGGTACAAATATCCTGTGCTCCTGGACCAAATTACCCTCTGATTTATCATTTATTACAGTTTTCCACAGTATCAATTCAGAGGACAGGAGAATCAGGTGTAAGGAAGAGAGCAACACACCTGGAAATTAACATTAGGGCACTGACGTGTAAAGCGTTTTCAATTTCAGCCAAGTTTCTAATTTTAACACCTAGCGATGTTTTATAAGGGTTTCTGGAATAGTCATGTAGTGCCAGTATAGAAATTTTTAAGCTTGTGACTTAAAATATGCTTTCTTATGATTCATACTATCTACAAAATTGGATATCTCAAAGCAGCTGTGTTTTTTGATGTTGAGGATAATGACATTATCCATAAATTAAAATGAAAATGTGGCGCATTAAAATAAACCTGCTAATTACATTTTGTGAAAGTAGCTAAAGAATCTTAAGATTTTCCCACTGGGTTTTTCCCCAAATGTTCTAACACCTGCAGAGCGTCATCAGTTATACTGGCCAGCACCTTTTATATTAAGTCCTATATCTTAAATTTCTCTCAGAACTGAGAGCTAGAAAATAATGAGCTGGTAGGGTCTCTGACATTAGATACTTAGGCTTACACGATTCACCATGTTGCCCTCTTCACTGCAGCTTCCAGGCAAGCTCTGAGCTAAAACTTGTACTTAGCTGGAACATGTTCTTTAAAAGTATGGATTTTGTGATGTGGTTAATATCATTTATTGCTTAATTATTATTTTCAGCTATATTTCACCTGTATAATGTGTTTATCATAAAATGCTGCCTCAAATCCTTTTTGAAAGTGCTTGGAATACAAAGAAATTAAAATCAAATGTTTTCAATAGAAACAGTGCCGGCCCCCTCCAAGCCCAGAGACCACATACAGGTTCAAGAATAATGCTCAGAACACACACCTGTTAAAGTCACCCTTAGAATAATCTTTGAAGAGTAATAGCCCATGCTGAATCCACTGCACACATGCACACACCCAGTTTATAAACAACATCTACTGATCTGAAGGTCTTTTCTTTTTCTAACGTGTTACACCCTCAGGGACATACCAGGCTGAACATCTTATACAAGGGGGAAGACGATGCATTTTAGCAACTGTAAGTATCACAACGTAAAGTAGCCCATTGCTGAAAACCAAGGAATTATTAAGATACAATTGTTAAAATTGTCTACTATAAATATCTTTTTTGGAAAACTTTTTAAAATAGAAGAGAGAAAGAAGAGGGGATCTAAAACGCGCCCATTTGAGAATCAGCAATGGCATGGAGCCGCTTACTGAGTCAGTACGGCAAAATCCAGAAGTGCTGTCTTTCATGCAAAACTGTTCCTCTTACAACCAAGGTTCTCAGTTCAGGGAGTCGAGAAAGACATCAGGATGCCAGGGTCAGGCTAGACCCGCTCCAGGATGTCTGCTCTGCAGCCTGCACGTGGTGGCGCCTAGTGGCCTCTGTGTCACCCGCACCCCTCTCACGCCTGTGCCTCAACAGCCGTCCCCAGAGGGCGACACCCCCTGGGCGGACCACGAAGGCACTCTGGGACGGTCTCTGCGGGCTCGTGCATACCGTTCTCTTCAGCAGCAAACCTCAGAGATCAAGCAATCCTTGAGTGGTTCCGGGTACTAAAAGCACGCCCAGGGATCAAGGAATCTATGTTCTGCTTTCCCTCAATTTCAAGGGGCAAACTGCAGAAATTCTTTTACTACACTGCAGTTCAAAAGCAAAACAAGAATTACATGAGGACTACCACGTAAGACAAAGCTCTCCTAAGATGAGTGCAACAAAACTATGCATCACCTTTATATTAAAAAATACGATGGCATCAAGCAAATCACTCTCCAGAGGACCTTCAGTGAGTGGGATCTGGCAAGTGAGAAATATTTGCTAATGAGGTTGTGAATTTCTGTATGTCTTGACAACTACTGATGTCCCTCAGGGACATACCAGACTGGACATCTTATACGAAGGGGGAAGACAGTGTGCATTTTAGCAAATGTAAGTATCACAACATAAACTGGCCCATCACTGAAAACCAAGGAATTATGATAAAAATATATGCACAGAATAATTAGCTCAATGCACCAAATAAAACGAGAGATGGTAAACTGTCCTCAATGGTATTACTGTATCTTGTCGTTTCTCTATAAAACAGAAATTGCTACAATAACAACACACTTCTAATCATTATACAGCACCTTCCTGAAAGGAGCTCCCGGTTGCCACGGTTCACCTTGAGGCAGATGTCTGTACTTTGTAACACGGGTTTTCTTATTAGTACACAACGTATTACATATTCAAAAGGAGCCAAAAGTAGAATTTTTTAGTACACTGCATTCAAGAATCTGATGGATGAAAAGCAGCAGACAAAGCTGTGGTGTCCCAAACAGATAATGCCCCGGTGCTCTCTCGGTTAAGGTCCAACCTGGCCTTTTTACAAAATGGCCTCCACAGCTGCCGACCTGGGCTGAGCCCCCAGCGCCTCCCCGGGCTCAGACGGAAGGCCGCGCCGATGTCCACGGCAGGCCTGCGGCTCCCGTGTCAATCCACGAGGCGGCCAGTTTGGAAAAGCATCTGCTGTCTCTTAAAACATATGGCACTTCGGGCTTTTTTTGACATTTATAAATGTAGTTCAGAACCTAAAAGGTGTTATACATTATTTAGACCACAATCATGAAAAGACCTACTTGGAAAATTTAGGACTTACCTGAGGAGACTGAATTAATAGCCCCAATAAATAGCCAAAAATGAATACAAGTTGTTAGCATTTGGGTATATATGATTAGATGTTTTAAAATATAGCTTACTGACAAGAGTTTTTTTTAAAAAAAAAAAAAACATGTTCTCTAAAAACAATTTAGTATAGCTTCTGCAGAAAAATCATTTTTCATTTTGATCCAGAATGCATTTAGCCTAAGTTTCCATTGCTCCCTTGCATTCCTGGGACAGCAATTCCAATTATTCCAAGAAAGACAGAAAATGTGAGAAATACAGTCATATGCTACAGCGTTTGAGGAGGTCAGATTAATACTTCAATTAGAAGAAATTCAGTTGATGACATTAATATACTCTCCCCATGGCTTAATTGTATCTAATGATTCCAAAATCTCCCTTTTGTTGTCACTGAATGAACCGCACCCTACACACGCTAGATACGACATAGGCAAAACCACAAAGATTCCCTCTAAATTTGGCCTCCGTTTGTGTCGGCTTTCCACAACACCACGAAAATAGTTAGAAGTTGGATAAATTAATGTGTTTCATTGTATCAATTACTCTACCAAGAAACAGACCCTACACTGACTCAGAACTCAAATACCTTCTCAAAGGAGACGACGGGGAGGCTTCCCATCACCTTCGAAGGAGAGTGTGGATGTGAAAACACCCTTAACAACCTGCATGACTGACCCTCAAAAGACCAGCATGCATCTTATGGAGGCTCTAACGAGGTCGGTGGCGGAAACGCAGCGCATGTTGATTTCACAGGTACCACCTGCCCGTGCTGAACCCAAGGCTGCTACAATGACCACCTCTTAGTTAACAAAGCCCACAAAGCAAATTCACCTAATTTTCCTAGAAATCCATATGATTGACCGGAAAAAAGCCTGTGCTGAGTATATTCATATTGCCTCCATCGTTATCCGAAAGTAAAAGGCAACTCAAGGTCAAATGAAAGCGATCAACAACTCCTATTCTTTGCCTCCTGCCTCCCGCCCTGATGCGAGTTCTAACACCTTAATCAGTAGAATTTGTATGTTCAGATAATTATAAAATTGTTTAAACACATCTTCAAACAAGTAGAAGGTCTATCTCATTTGCTTAAAAATTATATTATTTGGGGAGGAATGTATCTGGAGAGAAGCTTGTGAGGGGTGTGGATAATATGGTGAGATTTCAGTGGGAAAGGGGTATTTAGACCTCGTGGATGATATGGTTTTGTTAGAAGAGAAAATTATCTTTTTATTGTTACCAATTGCTCTTCAATTTTTCTTTAATGAAATTTCACAGCGACCTCCCCAAGAGGACACACTAAAGGCCTTTGATTATATATACCCTAAAGAGTGTATCGTACCACAAAGAAACACACCCAGTAAGATTTTTTTTTCATCTGAAATTTATAAAGATAATTTTCCATGCTGACAGTGCACATTTCATCCATAAGTTTGAAGAGTCAAATGCTACCCCAGCTGGGGGTTATTCTGCCAAATGGCTTCCAACAGGGACTACAGAGATGAGGCTGGGAGGCGTGTGGATGTGCGTGTAGGAGAAAGCGGCAGACCTGGTGGGAAACAGCCCTTCTCTGGAGGCATTTTTATCAATTATCATCTCAGCAATCTAATCAAATATAGAGTCTAAAGGGAAAAAGCAACACTAGGAAGGAAAAGCAAATATTAAAACAGCTGCTTGATTACCTACAGAGATTAAAACAAAAAGCAAGGAGTGAGGCTGATACATTTCCTAGGGATTTGCTAAGGCTGAGGGGAGGGGTAAGGGGCAGATACCTTAAAAAAAAAAATCCATCATGAAAGGAACTGAGACAAGATTATAAAAAAGGGGCCAAGTTATAGCGCGCCATGGGATTTTTAATCTGGCTACCTGTGGTTTCTGTAGTTAAAGCCTTATTCATCCCCCCATAAAGGGGGGGTGGGGAGAAAACAAAAAAAAATCACATTTATATGTCAGTTTTGCAAATGATCAAATAGCGTGCACCAACAAGAATAATAAGAAAACATGAAACGCTGATGACTGTTTAAAAATGGATACCCGTTTCATCAAATATCATTGGTAATTACCTGTGAGTCTCGTTTCTTGAACTCTTGGATTTGATTTTCGTGCTCCATATTGGCAGCGCGGAGCTTGTTCTCCAGGTTTCCGACTTCCCGTTCGTGGTCTCGGACTAGGCTCTCCTTCTCCGCGTTATGCTGCTGTAATAGGTGCGTCTTCTCCTGTTCATGCTCCAGCTTCAGCTCTACTATCTGATTGGACAATGAGGACAGATCATCAACAGAACATCCTTGTCGTCATGACAACTCATGGACAGCTTAATTTTTCTCTAATTTGCCCAAGTTGAAAATTTTATTTTTTGCGTCATCATTACCTCACCCTTAAAACACTCTCATTGGGTGGGGGGGCGATGGATTTTATCTAAAGCTCCCAATATTCAAGACAGTTGGGCATATTCAGTAAATCCTTCTGCAATCTATTGACACAAATGCCTGAACATTGAAAAAAAAAATTATGTTGAATGCTAGGTATCTCCTCCCCAAGAATTTGGGTATCACTGACCAGCAACGGTTGTAAATGGTTAATAGTCAGTACGCTTTGCTTTTTGCTTAAATATATACACGTAGAAACAGCAATTAAATCGGCCTGTTTTCTTTATGGTTTTCAAATAAAAGATCGAAGTAAGTACACATCTGGATTATTGTATATACAGTTGTCTTTCTTAAAATAAAATGATAAATCTCAAAGCTCTATTATCTCGTTGTCAGCCACGGGACACCAACACAAACAGACGTGGTGTGCTCCAGGGGACACCTGCTGCGCCGCCAGCCCGCGCCATGATTTCATCAAAAGCACGCCATTCTCAGGGTGCTTTCCCAGTCCACTCCACGCTGGAGACGGTGACCTTGGCTGGTCTGAGCCGCGCCCCGCTAGACTGAGTGGCAGCCGGAGACCGAGGGCCTGGTCGCCGCAGCTTTGATATTAATCCTCCGGGCCGCACACAATGGCACCCTACCTGGCCCGCACACTATAGCCGGCCAGGCTGCCTTTGAAGCAGGTGCTGAATGGGGACTGCAGGACGCCAGCTTCCCCAGTGAACTCCAGGCCACACAGCTGCGAGGAACAGTCACTTGGATTTTTCTTCAGTTTTGGTGGATTTCAGGGGGAAAAACTGCTGTTATCGAGAATATGTGGCGTTATTTTCAGCGTGAGAATCCATCTTCAAAAAAGCTAACAGTAGGAGCCTGCTCCAAATCAATCTAGTTTCGTGCACTGAATCACCAGACTACCTTATCTTAAAGCTATAGCATTCATTTCTCCAGGCGTACAGCCTACACCACACTTCAGGAGCTATTTTCTTTGGAGATTTAAAACTCTCATCCTCTAATTGCAAATTAAGAAACAGAATGCAGACTCAAAGTGCTTTTAAATGTAGGTTTCAAAACAGTTTTATTATTGTTATTTTTCTTTGAGAGTGGGAAAATAAATGATCAATTCCTGATCACTCATTCACTTTTTCTACTATTTAGAAGAAAGTATCCTAATTCTTGAATACACATACATATTGAACAAGATAGCCTATAAAATAATATGGAAATTTTTTACGTTGCATCTGAGAACAAAGATGCATGCTAGTGAATTTATGTCTTTTAAAAATGACAGATTTTTCTTTCATATTATTCCATTATAGGCAATAAACAGAAAAATATAAGTATTCTCCTTATATACTATGCCAAGTGGAACAGTTTTCTATGATTATTTAAAATAAATGTGCATGGTTGACTCTGTGAGTCACACAACTACAATGTTAATCCCAACAAAAAAGAGAATTTAAAATTTTATTGCCATTACTGCATCATTTTCAGGCAGCCAAGTATATGAATTATTGAGTTGGGATATTTTTAGAATAGTCTTGGACACATTATTATTCCTGCTCAGTGTTATACTATCAAGCATTATAATAATGAAATTATATATTTTAGTAGAAGATTTAAACATGTAACAAGGAAATCAGTTCAGTCGCTCAGTCGTGTCCGACTCTTTGCGACCCCATGAATCGCACCACGCCAGGCCTTCCTGTCCATCACCATCTCCCAGAGTTCACTCAGACTCACGTCCATCGAGTCCGTGATGCCATCCAGCCATCTTATCCTCTGTCGTCCCCTTTTCCTCCTGCCCCCAATCCCTCCCAGCATCACAGTCTTTTCCAATGAGTCAACTCTTTGCATGAAGTGGCCAAAGTACTGGAGCTTCAGCTTCAGCATCATTCCTTCCAAAGAAATCCCAGGGTTGATCTCCTTTAGAAAGGACTGGTTGGAGCTCCTTGCAGTCCAAGGGACTCTCAAGAGTCTTCTCCAACACCACAGTTCAAAAGCATCAATTCTTCGGTGCTCAGCCTTCTTCACAGTCCAACTCTCACATCCATACATGACCACAGGAAAAACCATAGCCTTGACTGGATGGACCTTAGTCGGCAAAGTAATGTCTCTGCTTTTGAATATGCTATCTAGGTTGGTAATAACTTTTCTTCCAAGGAGTAAGCCTCTTTTAATTTCATAGCTGCAATCACCATCTGCAGTGATTTTGGAGCCCCCCAAAATAAAGTCTGACACTGTTTCCACTGTTTCCCCATCTATTTGCCATGAAGTGATGGGACCGGATGCCATGATCTTCGTTTTCTGAATGTTGAGCTTTAAGCCAACTTTTTCACTCTCCACTTTCACTTTCATCAAGAGGCTTTTTACTTCCTCTTCACTTTCTGCCATAAGGGTGGTGCCATCTGCATCTCTGAGGTTATTGATATTTCTCCTGGCAATCTTGATACCAGCTTGTGTTTCTTCCAGTCCAGCGTTTCTCATGATGTACTCTGCATAGAAGTTAAATAAGCAGGGTGACAATAGACAGCCTTGACGTCCTCCTTTTCCTCTTTGGAACCAGTCTGTTGTTCCATGTCCAGTTCTAACTGTGGCTTCCTGACCTGCATATAGGTTTCTCAAGAGGCAGGTCAGGTGGTCTGGTATTCCCATCTCTTTCAGAATTTTCCACAAGGAAATAGAAGGAGCTAAAAAGTTCTACTCAGATCTGATTCTCAAAAGTCTCAAAAAAAAAAAAAAAAAAGAAGAGAATGGGTGTGATTTAAAATGGATAGAAAGCAAAATATTTTACGATACTCCAAGGAAAAGTGACTGACAGACCTACAATTAAGGCAGAAGAATTACAGAAGTTTTCCCCCGAGAAAAGACGTGAGACCGGGACTGGCTGAGGGGGACTAACAACGGTGCAGGCATGCTGCAGGCTCGATGACCAGTGCCCTCGCACAGAAACGCCGAGTTACCTGAGGAGTTCCGACAGGCGGGACGGGATCCTGCTCATGCTCACATTTCAGTTCATTCATTTTCAAAACCAGGCACAGATGAGAGAGAGATACTGGCACCTGAGGCCTAAAGATAGCTGTTCATAAACCAAACTATTCAAACAGTTTGCTCTTGTGTCAGGGCCTGCTGCTCAGTGAGGCTCGTTAGTGAGCAACCTCAAGGCTTTCTGAAGCCTTTGCAAGTGAAATGGCTCAGTCCTGACTGCCCGATCCAGTGCTGCCTGACCAACTTCTGGACGTCACAAGCCCTTTGGTTTCCTCACTGTCATCAATTTCAGGCAGGGGGGTCCTCCCCAGATTAACAGTAGAGTCCAGGAGAAAAACCCTAATGTTTCAGGGACATCTTAAGGATAATATTCATAATGCCATCATCAAGGTGGATGGTGTTAAAATTCAGCCCAGCCCCTAAGTGTGGACACATGTCCTTGGCACGTGGGCACGTCTCAACAGTGAGCTGAAGCAGTGTGTCCCTTCACCTGGAGCTGCTGCACACGTCTAGCTGACCACAGTCATGTTTAATGGAGTTCACGGAGACCAGGAGGTGGCACAGCAGGCGACATCCACAGGGAGGACAAGTCTCAGCCAGGTCTCTGTGTCAGTGCTCCGGCGGGGGAGGCCCACCACCGAGACCTCCGTGCTCACTGAGTGATGGGCCTGGAACTGGCTGGGCACGAACGCGAACCGGCGAGTCATCTGGCAGCCAGTCCTCTGTGATCCTGGACTCAACAGCGGGGGCTGGGTCTGGGAGAGAAAGCTGCTGTACTGCGTAGAAATTGCAAGGTTGACTCACAAGGAATTATCAAACAGGAGACCAAGAAGGATGGTGGTCCACCCACGACGCAGCCCCAGCACACTCCGGCAGGGATTCTGAGGCCCCTGAGGGCACAGACCTCGCCCTCAGACTGGATCCGGCCACAGTCTGACCACCGCCTCCTCCCTCCACTGGAGGCGCCACACAAGTGCCTGGGGCAGGAGCACAGGCCAGGCCTGAGAGACGGGGCCGGGCGGGCTGGACGGCCAAGGCTCTGAGGGTCTCGAATATGAACCCTGAGTTCTGGGAACTGTTCGACAGCAAGCTCACTGCGAGCAAATGCTGCCGTTGCTGTTCAGTCACTCAGTCGTGTCCAACCCTCTGTGACCTCCTGGACTGCAGCCCGCCAGGCTCCTCTGTCCATGGGATTTCCCAGGCAAGAATCCTGGAGTGGGTTGCCATTTTCTTCTTGAGTACTACCTGAAGACCTGTTAGCAATCTTATATTACTAACCTTTAAAAGACAAATGGGATGCAGCAAGTCATTACTTCTCAGTACACACTACATAGAAGATCAACTGTCCCAGTAATATACCTTAAAGTCAGAAACCCCAAAGCCAGAGGAGTAAGTAACAGACACGACAGAATGACCCAACGCATAAAAAAGGAGGAATTACGGTGCAAAATATTAGCTGAAGTGCGCTCAAAGTAACCAGATGACAAAACCACATTCTGCAAGCCTTGGTGTGCAATGAGTTGCAGCTGCAGGAGGTGGGAAGGAACGCCCTCCCTGTTCTCTGGCTCAAAAAGGAGGAAGAGGAGTTGCCAGCTGGGAGCCCTGGGGAGAGCCGCCCTGCAACACAACCATCTCCGCTCTCGGGTCAAGTGGATGCAAACGTGAGAGCCCAGAGCCTGGAGAGCGTCAGAGGTCCTGAGCACAACGCTCCTCTGACCCCAGGGGTCCCCCAGCACCCCGATGGCTGCCGCTCAGCCGCCACCGAGGCTTTCAGCAGGAGGGGCGGCCGTCCCCCGAGCTGCCGCCGCCTCCACCACAGCTGACGCTGGACGGCAGAGGGGCTGCTCCTGTTCTGCCCCCTGCACTGCCTGGGCTGCTGCCCCTGTCCTACTGGCCTGGACTCATCAAGGCGCAAAGACCTTCCTGCCACCGCAGCGGCCAGCTGTCGGCCTCCATCCAGCCTCCCGGCCGGCGATGCCTACACAGCTGGGAACTCAGGTCCTCATCTCCTGCCTGTGGCCCAGCTGCGCACAGCATGGGAAGCTGCACCCCCCCACTGCCGCCCCCAGGCTGCTCTCGGGCATTCTTGCCATTTCCTCCCGCTGGTGGCCATGTCTAGCTGTCGCTGTGTCCCCAGCTCAGTCCGGGCGCTTCCTCTGTGAGTCAGCGTCTGTCACCACTGTTTGTCCACCTGGTCGCTCAGCTGGAAAACCCGAGTCCCCTCTCCTCCACGCGCCTTTCCACATCATGAGCAAGCCTCGCCCGTCTAACATCTACGATGAAAGGACACGCTCGTGTAGCGGGCCCTGCACTCAGATGCGGTGTTCCGCTGCGTCTCCGCGCGCAGTCGTGGCCTCACCTCACACTTCGTCCTCAGGCTGGAGGGCCGTGGGCTCCCCACCACCAGGGCAGACACCGCCGTGCACACCGCTACATCGAGCACTGCGCAGTGTTTGCACGGAGAGGCTGCTCAGTAAACGTGAATTAAGTGATGAAGGACAGGATTTGAGCTCAGACGTTGAAGGAGCCTGGAGAGTGGGATCATCACTGAGCCATTTCACCACTTAGGAAACATTTTTCTAGTATCATAGAATAGCACTCAGTTGCTTCAGTCGTGTCCAACTCTTTGCAACCCCATGGACTGTACCCCAACAGGCTCCCCTGTCCATGGAATTCTCCAGGCAAAATGGCATGAGTGGACTGCCATTTCCTTCTCCAGGGGAGCTTCCCAACCCAGGGATCAAGCCCGAGTCTCCTGTGTCTCCCGCACAGGCAGGTGAGTTCTTCACCACTGTGCTGTCAGGGAAGCCCCTTGTAAAATGAGGTCTCCCTAAAGTAAACCGTCTTCATGTGACGGTCACTGAAAAAAACCACATCCATCTCTGCCCCCTTCAATCCCACTCGAGGGAAAGGTGCCATTTGTACGGCCTAGACAATAACAATTCCAAGCCAAGAAAAGGTGGGGGAAAAGGGAAGGAGGGGTGGGGCGTTAGGCACCTTTCACCAACGGCCAACATGGTTCTGTGAGCCGGGCTCCCAGCACCTCACAGTCTGGACGCCAGGACGCCAGGTGCCTGGAGGACCCATCTGTGCTGCACAGCACAGCTGCATGCCTGGATCAGGTGGCTGTGGAAGGGAAGAACTGAAAGAGCAGGGTCTGCACTTGTCTTCATCACCACCTAGGAGCCCGGTGACCGCAACGGAGGCGCAAAGGTCATTCCAGACTTAAAAGAGGCTAACCGAGAGAGAAAAACTTTTTAAAGAGAGGATGATAAGGTGAGCAACAAGACAGAAAAACAGGGGCATACTAGACATAGAAATGAATAAATTACACAGAAAGCCATTTTGAGGAATTTTTACGGAGACCTGCACATCCACGGTTGCTACCCTCACCTGAGGCCTCACCTCGCAACAGAAACTCTACTGAGCTGCTGCTGCCAGAGCAGCCCGCCATCACCCGCGCCATTTCAGACAGCTCCCGCCCGCCTTGGCTCCCCTGTCCACCTGATGCCTTCAGTGTCAACAAACGGTGTTCTCTCCTGTCGCAGAGGGAGCCCCTCAGGAGTCAGAACACCCTTGCTTTCCGACTGCAGATCACAGACCTCTGTGCCTGGTGCCCCCCCCCCCACCGACAGCCGAGGCCCAGCCCTGCCCCCACCCGCGGGCACCGCCCCTCCCTGTGCTGGGCCCCCTTCCCCGTCTCTGCCCTCACTTTCTGCTGTGTCCTTTCCCAGTGGAGACTAACGGCCTGATTCAAAACAGGTCCATGTTTTCAGGTTATATCACCTAAAAAATTTAGGTGATATTTACAGAGAAAACAGTGGGAACTGCATGCTGTTTCTAAAACATCTCAACTGATCTTCAAATGTCCCAGTTGCGCTCTTATCTTCTATAATTCCTGGCTTGTCTTTGCTACCAAAACATTTTGTTCCAAACAGTGGTGTCGTGTAAGGATTGGGCTGTCCAGTGTTTTTAATCATCCTCAACAGTAAGTGTTTATTCTTCCTGGAGAATCTGGCCACTTGTTTATCTGTTGAACTACATTTCCCTTTAAAGGCTTTGCAGGGAAAAGAGAAGATATAAAATATAAGATTAAAGAATGAAATGTTGGAATTGCCAAAAAAAAAAAAAAATCTCCACAGTTCAGGAAATCCTAGCATGCCTGCTTTGTTGTTTGTTTCCAACTTGAGTGAGGCTTGTGAAAAGACAATCAGAATGGTCTCTCTGTTCCAACGGGTCATACAGGAAAGAAACAGGAAATCTTGATGAAAGCTTGGGCTTCACAGGATATTTGTGTGAGTGTTTATCCCATGCGTTTGATGTTGTCTCTCCACATCTGCACACTTTATGCCTGCGTTTGGGCTGAAATGTTTTAAAATACCACTCTGCTTTTTCACTTCATTACAGTTCCTGGCACTGGGCTCTCTACATGGGAGGGGCTCACGAGCCACACTGAGTAAGGAAATTGAGGCCCAGAAGGCACCAGTCATTCATTTCCTCTGGATGCGGGCTCCCTCATTATAAAATGTGAGGATTAGACCGGATAAGTGCTTCTAAAAGTTTTCCACCAAAGCATCCCTCGCAGCGGCGAAGATGAATAGTACCCCCCCGGGATCTGAGGGCTCAGCCTGGAGCAGACTTTGCAAACTGCAAGTTGCTTTGAAATGCCCTGTTTTATCCTACAAAATTCATGAGAACTGTGCATTTTACAAAACAGGAAAAGTCTCTGTTTGTTTTAATATGAACGTTACCTCAATAGTAAAACCGCTTTGCTTTCCCACCAGATAATCAAGTGAGCCCAACACTGTAAGACGCAGGCATCAGCCCCTCCAGCCCGGCACTCACGCACCCCAGGGGTCGCCCAACCCTAACCTTAACCCTTCACACTCACACACCCCAGGGGTCGCCCACCCCGGCCTGCGAAGCTGGGGCTGCTGGTCGGCAAGCACATCTCCTTCCAGAGTGAAACGCTGCACCCACAACACTCAAGGCTTGTGCGTTCTTCGGAACAGGAAGACAAGATGACGGGAAAGTTGCCATCCTTGCACTTGAACGGCAGGCAGAGAAGGCAGGCGGGTGTAGAAAGGTGTGTAGGTAAAGGACTCGGAGCTGCCTGCAGTTGTCCAGAGCCACACGGGGGGGCCAGGGTCTGATGGAAGGTGCGGACGGTCACCGATGTTGGACCTGGAAGGGACCCTCTGCCCTCAGCACTCAGGACAGTCACCTCCACACACTCAGGAGGGAAACTTACTTTCTCACGAAACATACCACTGCACATCGGAATAAGCCTTTAGGAAAGAACGACCTTGAAACGATTCAAAATGTTCCCATGATACCATTCACCCAGAGGCTCAATTTCTGTCCCCAGACACCCCGGGGCTGTTAGTGTGAAGAGCCCAACTCAAGTTCACGTCCACATCCAACCCTGTCACCTGGTCACTGGGCGGCCCCTCTGGCCAATAACCTGCCCAAATGAGCTCAGTCTCCACGACGGGGAGATGGAGCAACAGACGATGGAGCTGCCTCTCAGGGTGACTGTGAGGACGGGAAGGGGCTGAAGTCTGTAAAGCAGCTAGAAGCGGGGCTGGCCTGGTGTGTGTCCTCCTGACTGCACGCTATTACAACTACTATGCGGCTTTCCTGGTGGCTCAGCTGGTAAAGAATCCTGGAGTCAATCCCTGGGTCGGGAAGGTCCACTGGAGAAGGGAATGGCTACCCACTCTACTATTCTGGCTTGGAGAATTCCATGGACTCTACAGTCCATGGGGTCGCACAGAGTTGGACGCAACTGAGTGACTTTCACCACACAGACCAACTGTAAGACTTCCCTATTACAGGCCTGGAATTTAAAAATACACAGCACGCAATGCTCCCGAGTCTCGTCCTCTCTTGGCAAATATCGTTACTTCTTGAAATACTCCTCTGACCTCTCCCCACACGTCCTTAGTTCTGGAAACTGTCCTTTGAACATGTTTGCGATTTTCATCATCCTGCTTAAAACACAGTGACCAGAACTGACCTACTCCTCGAGGCCTGACAGGTGGACAGTCCAAGGAGGCTCCCTTTTACCCTACCCTGCCCCTCGTCCCGAGTTCCTCCTCTTTCTGGTCACTCAGAGCGGGCCTCTGCCCCGCACCCCACAGTCGCACCCACATTGCCCCGCCCCCTCCTGCCTGAGGGCCCCGCCCTCTGCCCCTGCCCCACCCACCCCCTAGGGCCCCTCCTACTGCTGAGCGAGGCCCCGCCCTCTGCCCCTGCCCCGCCCCCTCCTGCCCGAGGGCCCCGCCCATGGCTGAGCGAAGCCCCGCCCTCCGCCCCTGCCCGGCCCTCCACGGCCACCAGCTCCCAGAGAGGAAGGAGTCTGTTCGGCTTCCCCTCGGGGAACATGGTGGTGCTGGCTCGCAGGGACACGACTCCGTGCCTATCTTTCCTCATGATACACTTCCATTGTTAAATCGTCGGCGGTTTGGAGTGGTCAGGGGAATACCATTCTGGTTGATAGAATTTTCAGCTTAAAAAGGGGTTTTTAAAAAGTTTGTATATTACCAGGTCAATAAATGTTCTCCTAACACCTCCGAGATCACAGTCCTGCCTCATAAGTGACTGTCTGGAAGCTTCACTCTCAGCAAGGGTGCGGATGATCAGCTCACAACACAGGAAGAAGAGAAACAGGCTAAATCTGCACTGACCTCAGAGATCTTTGAGTGGTTTTCCAAAAATTCCTATTATACAGTCATCAAACATCTATATAATTTCCTTTTTATGAAAATGAAATAAGAAAGATTGATGCAATAGTGTATGGATTCTATTAATAGTATAAATCCTTTAAATAATTGATCAATTCTCCTTATTAAATATTTTTGACCAAGACTATAAAAGAGAAAAATCTGGTACAGCTTCAAATCTATGACTCTGAGAAAACCCTTTGAAGCGTAACAGTCTTTCAAAGGAGTTTATATAAATTTATTTTTCCTTAAAAAAAGGGACTGTCATGTTAAAAAGACTACCACAGGGTAGAAAGTAGAGCATGTAGAAAAGAATCAACCATCTAAAAAATAATTAACATCATTGTTTGAATATTTCTGATTTTCAAGATTAAGGATAATTGGGCCGGAAAATGTAAACATTTTTCATGACTCTTAGTAGATGCTACAGAAATTTTTCTGGCTACGTTAACTTAAAATGCCACTAGCAGTATATAAAAGTGCCAATTTTATGAAACTTTTGTCAACTTTAGATGGTACATCACTTTAATTTGCGTTTTTATTAACACCAAGGCTGAAGATATTTCTACATGGTCATTTACTCAATTTACTTCTTATATATCTTTCTTTCCTTTGCCAGTTTATTTATTGGGACATTAAAGATTTTCTTATAATCTGCGCTACTTATTTATATGCTAATTATTTTATTTGTTATAATTCATTAATTTAACAAAGGGAATCACTGTTTGTCTATCCTAAGTGTTTTTGCCGTGTACACGCTGTGCTAGAGGGGGGCGTGTGGTGGAGACAAGCGCACGGCAGCCCCAGGGCCTCAGGCCGACGCACCTGCTGCTCGTATCTCTGCTTGGCGTCATCCAGCTGCCACAGGAACTCCTTGGACTGCTTCTCACGGAGAGACTTGGACCGAGTCAGGTCTGCTTCCACCTTTTCCATCTGCAGAGTTTAAAAATCAAATATCAAACTTTCAAGTGACAAATGGCATTGCATATTTTTGTCAATTGCACATTCATTAAAATGATGGATTTTCAACACCTCACCAATCGTGATGCTGAATTTAAAGATGATAAAATGGTGACAGATGTGTCCACTTCTCTTGATAGGTTTTAACAGTTTCAAATCAGGGAATTTATCATTGGTATATAGTTGACTAAACTTTACTGTGACAATAATATTGTGATAGAAATACAATTTTGAACATCCAAATACTTACTCAACATGGTTTTATTAAGGCCTTGCTGTGTGCTGAATGGGAGAAAATATTTGCAAACCATCTATCTGAAAAGGGACTTGCATCTAGAATATATAAAGAAATCTTACAACTCAATAATAAATGGGCAATTCACTTCATGGGAAATAGATGGGGAAACAGTGGAAACAGTGTCAGACTTTATTTTTTTGGGCTCTAAAATCACTGCAGATGGTGACTGCAGCCATGAAATTAAAAGACGCTTACTCCTTGGAAGAAAAGTTATGACCAACCTAGATAACATATTCAAAAGCAGAGACATTACTTTGCCGACTAAGGTCCATCCAGTCAAGGCTATGGTTTTTCCAGCGGTCATGTATGGATGTGAGAGTTGGACTGTGAAGAAGGCTGAGCACCAAAGAATTGATGCTTTTGAACTGTGGTGTTGGAGAAGACTCTTGAGAGTCCCTTGGACTGCAAGGAGATCCAACCAGTCCATTCTGAAGGAGATCAGCCCTGGGATTTCTTTGGAAGGACTGATGCTGAAGCTGAAGCTCCAGTACTTTGGCCACCTCATGAGAAGAGTTGACTCATTGGAAAAGACTGTGATGCTGGGAGGGATTGGGGGCAGGAGGAGAAGGGACGACTGAGGATGAGATGGCTGGATGGTATCACTGACTCGATGGACGTGAGTCTGAGTGAACTCTGGGAGTTGGTGATGGACAGGGAGGCCTGGCGTGGTGCAATTCATGGGGTCGCAAAGAGTCGGACACGACTGAGCGACTGAACTGAACTGAACTGAACTGAATCCCAATTTAATATTGGGCAAAGGGACTGGAAGACACGCCTCCAAAGAAGATACACCGATGGCCAACAAGCACATAAGAAGATGCTCAACACCACTGTCATCAGGCAATTTCAAATTAAAATAGCAACCTGCACTTCAATTGTATTACAGCCCACTGGGATGGCTGTAATCCAAAAGCCAGACGGTAACAAGGATTGGTGAAGATGCAGAGGAATCAGATTCCCACAAGCGCTGGTGGGGGTATAAAGTGACGCAGCCACAGTGGAAGACAATTTCACAGTTCCTCAAGAGACTGACCGCAGAGTGACGCGGTGAGCCCGCACAGACTCCGTAGGAACCGGGAACTCCACTCCTAGGTGAGAAACGAAAAACACAATCCATACGAAAAGCTGTATTCAAGTGTTCATGGCGTGACTGCCAGAAAGGAGCCAACCCAAACATCCATCAGCTGATGAGTGAACAAAATGTGGCACATTCATACAATGAGACATTATTCGGATGAAGTACGAACACACATTGCAACACGGATGAATCTTGAAACAGTCTTCAAAGCGAAAGAGAACAGGCAGGAAAGGCCGTGTACCGCACTGTCCCATTTGCGTCCAATTCTCAGAAGAGTCGAACCCACAGAAACAGAAGGACGACTAGTGACCGCTCGGGCGACGGGGCCGGGGGTGGGCTTTTCTCGAGTGATGATAGCTGCACGGCTCTGTGACTGTACTGGAAACCACTGAAGCATACACGTGGCTCGGCAGCTTCCAGATTCAGCGATCAGAGCTCTAAGGTGACCAGCACAGGCCCTCAGGCCCGGGATGGCTCTGCTGAGGAATGGCTAAAGCAGGCACGGTGGCGCCCACGTTGTTTCCCAACTCAGGGCGGGGGTTTCAAGGCATTTTCTCCTCCAGTGAGTGCTCTTCGCATCGGCCCTCTACCCAGAGGCCTGTGACTCGGTCCTCGGGAGCCTCCCCTGGCACTTCCCAAATGGCTGCAGCTCCTCACGAGGCAACTTTGCTCCTCTCTGTTGGAAAACCCTCCATGCTTCTCCCATCCAGCCATCCCTCTCCAAGGCTGACTCGAGCCTCCCCTCCTGGCGGAGGGGTCTGCTCTCTGATCCACAGCTGACAGAAACACCATCCTCTCACTGTGCTCTGGGAGCAAGAAAACGAAACCTCTCCTTTTCCCAGCACATGGCGCTTTTCTCTAGAGTGCAGGAGTGTTTCAAATTGCAAGCTCCGTTCACTCATCTGCACAGTGAGCTCCCAAATAAAAGAAACTATGACTTACAGTTCTGTTGTACCTTAGTTATTAATTAATTGCCACGGTGTGCAGAATAAATACATATTAAATTCTCAAGGATGAATGAAGGGCAGACAAAAGCAAAACAGAAAGGAGGCAAGAAAGGTAAATCAAGGAGAGAAGACCTGGTTTATTCAGTACTTTTAAGACAAATCTTCATATGAAGTTGATCTTTGGTTCTTATTCTACTTTAGCACAGATTGAGTATTAGAAATAACAATAATTATTAAAATATTTTAAATGTAATTAAGAGCTTTGTATATGCAACATTTATAAAAATAGGATATCTTCCTTCAAAAAAATTATCTTCTATAATGAAAATAGAAAACAATTTAAAGCACATGAAAGACCTCTTTCTTATATCGAAACATTAAGAAAAATTCAAAGTGTTTTAAGTGTTATTTTATACTGACCGAAAATGCAAGACCCCACTCCATTCTCCTTCCACAATTTAACCAAAATAAATAAACAAGTCTTGTAAAACACTTGAAGTTTGTGTAGAAACAAGGTTTTCAGTTGCCATAGATACAAAAGATTCTGCTTAATCATACAGCATTCCATATTCCATTTAACTTCAAGTGTAAGGAAGAAAGAACCACCCACTCCTTCATTGGGTAAATGGCTTCCAAGAAAGCTAAGTGTAGAACTTGGTGATCAAATTAGGAGCAGAAAAGGGCTCGGGTGTGTCTCTGTGAATGTCTAACGTTCACGGGTGATGGAGAGGGGTGTACCCTGGTGTGCTGAGCATTACTTGAGCTCCATGAAAGAGAACATCTGAGCGTCCAGAGCTTAAGCAACACCAGGGCTCTGTTCCCCTCGGGTCACGAAACGTTCAGGAACAGGCCGCGGCATCGGCAGTTCAAAGATGTCAGGGCTCGGGTCTCTGCAATTCAGCCTCCTGTGATGGCCCCAGAGTGGTTTCTGCAGTTCAGAACCACCCCCCCCCCACCACCACAAAGGGTGGGGGCAAGGGGACAAGGGTTAAGGGTCCATAGCAGCTGCTGAAAACCCTCTGAGGGGGCTTTCCTGCAAGCTCCTGTCAGGAGCAAGTACAGTACGCTGTTTCCATCTCATCACCGCCTTAGAAGTTC
Source organism: Oryx dammah (assembly GCF_014754425.2). Taxonomy (NCBI): domain Eukaryota; kingdom Metazoa; phylum Chordata; class Mammalia; order Artiodactyla; family Bovidae; genus Oryx; species Oryx dammah. Next base: position 895,882 of record NW_024070192.1, on the reverse strand, counting down.
TCTGCATTAGAAGCCACACTCCACCTGCGAGGTGAGAGACTGCCGATCTAGCACTGTGTCTAACGTTGCCCTAAATAAACTCAGGGCTCTGCTGTGCCAGTGAGAGACTAGGAATGGACACTGGACCAGGATCTAGGGTCTCTGTCAGATGTGGTTGTAAAAAGTCACTGTTCCTTCTCTAGTCAAGTTCCGTGGTGTTGTTCGGTTCTGAGTAATCTGACATATATAATTTAGTAGAAAATTATACAAGTCTATAGACATACAGTTTTGCTGTATTTAATACCTATTTAGATAAACTATAAGAAATTGTCCTTCAAATGTTGCCAGATATGTATAGATAGATGGATAGACAGACAGATAGGCAGATAAGACAGATACAAATGGCAGCAAGACAGCTAAACAATTATCTGTGCTTGACTAAAGATTCAGTAGAAACTAACGTCCTCAACAGAGAAAAGCAGCGGGCGCATGCCTGGTGCGTCTCCCCTTCTTATCTGTTTGCAGCAGTCCTTCATCAACCCTGGAGGTGGGTGCTTTATTCAGTGCCTCCTTGCCACGGCAGCATCTACTGGCCTGGCCCTTCTCTGCCTGCTGCACAGCAATACTTGCTTTGACATGAATCAGCGTGATCATAACGTGTGTGTCTACTGTTGGTCTCTTTCCCCTAAAACACTGTTCATCTTTGTGCCACAACTGCACTGTATTTATGACTATAGCTTAATATTAATCTCAGTATTCAGCAGTATTTATAAGTTCTGGTAGCATAAGGTTGCCATGGTTGCTCTGAGCCGTCTGTATTTCCACGTAGATTTTAGAATCAGCTTGGCAGTTTCCCTCCCTCCCCTGCCACCAGCACCACCCTTCCCCACCCTCCCCACCCTGGCAAAAAGCATTGCTAACGTTTTGAGTTTTAGGATTGTGTTGATTCTATAGATTAATCTGGGGAGAACTGAGAGTTTTACAGGTTCTCCCGATGGCTTAGCTGGTAAAGAACCCATGTACAACGCAGGAGACACAAGTGAGACAGATTCAACCCTTGGGTCGGGAAGTTCCCCTGCAGAAGGAAATGGCAACCCACCCCAGTACTCTTGCCTGGGAAATCCCTTGGACAGAGGAGCCTGGTGGGCTACTGTCTGGGTCGCAAAGAATCGGACAGGGACGGAGCGACTAAGCGTGCACACACAGTGTGGAATTAGAAGGGGCTAAACCAGGGCAGAATCTACAGGAACGGAGTGAAGAAGACGGACACGTACTTTAGGACATCTTTATAACACTGAGTCTTCAAATCCATACATGAGATCCACCGCCCAATTCGCCCAGGTCTTCCTTGGTAGTAAGTAGAATTTCACTTACTACTCTATTAAGCATTTAAGGATGAGAGTTAAGGTTTCTTTTAATTATTTGTTTGATTTCTTTGTTTAATTTTGTTTTTCTAAACCAAACATTTATCCATAGACTTTGGATGTTGACATTTGGAATTGATTAACACAATAAGCTCTGTTAGAATACTTAAATATGCTTCGAGCAGTTTATCTCTGATACCTCATCTCATTTGAAGACAAAATTTTTCAAATGCTGAAAGCAGAGACAGATTTGCCCATTATCATCAGAAAGTAGCTGAGAAAAAATGCTTCTGTTTGTATTGGATACTCTACTACCTTCAAGCTGCTCTAAAAAGACCTTATTTAATCACATGAGCCCGCAGGGCCCTTAAAGGAGAGGAGGGTGGACAGTCCGGATGTCGAGTCTTGTCTTTCTCAGTCTGTGTTGTTGTCCATGTACATTCATAAAAGCACAGATGGATTCAGATGACGTTCCTCCTTCCTTGTAACTTGAAAATTTTTTCATGAAGTCAACAGCAACTATGAGATGATGAACTAAACTCAAAATCTTTTAGACTGTAAGACGCTGCTAATCAGTTTCAAATGTACCAGCACCCAGAAGCAACCTCCCTAGTCAAAGGCAGGGTTTCCGAATTGGGTTTTCACAGCAAACCGTGGGTTTTCCAAGTATAAAGCTAATACCTTGTAGGTGATGCTGCAAAGACAAAGGGGCAGGATTCAAAGCCAGACATTTAGCAGCAGCAGCCACTTAATGAGAATGTATTTTCAAAAGGAGCAGAATTAACTAGAAAAGTCAAGTGGTTGAGTGGAAGCCCCAGGAGGAAGTGGTGCGCTGACGTTCATTCAGTCGGTTTCCAAGATGAAAAAGTTTCACCTTAGAATTGCTGCCAATACTTCAAAAGACATAGCTGTCTTTTTCAGTAATTTATTTGTTTCACAGAGAATAGGTAAATACAGAACCCGATTTCTTTTAAAAAATTCAATTATATACACATATACAGGAATAATTCTAACAGTAATACATTTTCACAATTAAAATATGTATATTTTGCACAACTAATTGCTGACAGCTAACATATATAATGGATTTCACCACTGGAGTAAAAATTAGGTTATTTAAGCAGTCTTAAATGAGATAAAAAGTTCTTCACAGTGAAAAAAACGTGTGAACCAACTTTTTAAAAAAGTTAAAGTCTGTTCCATTTTCCCTCATGGGCCTCATTTTTCAAACAGCAATTCACTTTCAAAAACAAACTCAAAGCTTTTTTTAATTCAAATTCCCGTTGTCCTCTATGTGCAGCAGTTTCCAAGTGGAAAAAGATGCCCTGAGCTCTCCCGGCGTTTACACAAAAGACTTCAGTGAGAAAAGAGCAGTTCAAAACAACAACAGGAGAGGAAAATATAGGCTGCGGAAATGTCCAAAAGCAGCGTGGATTCTCCAGCTAATGACTCTGCTGATTGCCTTTCTTTGAGAACTTGAGCCACATCCACACTTTTTAACCAACTGACAACCTGAGGTGGAGGGCATCCAATTCGCCATGTTTTGACAGATATATTGTATTTACTGCCTGTTAAAATTTGCTCCGTGAGGACTGTCCAATTCGCTAGTGACCCTGGCTGTACGGATTCCTTTATAAGTGGGGCTGCTCCATATTATTACACTCACCCCAAAGGTGCCTTCTGTGTTTCAGAAACTCAGCTGCACTTGGTAAAACTATCTGTCACTGCAACCACGGCAGAGCTTTCTTCCAACAGAAAACAGAGCACTGCCTGCTCGTCCGCTGCCGTCGCTGTCACCGTTTACCGAGTCTGAATCCGGAGCCACTGGACAGGTCAGTGAGGACCGCTGCAAAGACAGGACACGGGTGAGGGTGTATGGGGGGAAGCGGACCCAGCCGCGTGCACCACAGAGGCCCCTCCGGCGGATCGGGCAACTGGTCCGCAGAGATGCGATATCTGCAAGGTAGGAGCACGCGGACTCTGGAGGTCCAGAAACGGGAAAATCAAACACAGGGCCAGAGAACTGGCGAAGGAAGCCCGAAGACGGCGCTGGCGCAGGGCAGAGCAGTGGGGCGCGAGGGTGGACGGGCGGCGGGGCGGCTTCCGCGTCCGCCGCTCGGACGCCATGGCTCAGCCCGGGCTGCTCTTGTTTCCTGCAGCATCACTTGGTGGCTGCGCAGGTTCGTCGTCTTCTTTTTTAATTTCCTCCTAGTTGTTTGTTTGCTCCAGTTACCTTGGAAACAGTAACTAGGGGGTCAGCATCTGGATCTTCAAGATGGTTTGATTTTAAAGGGGACAGTTTTTGCAGAGGAAAGAGGAAGATGGATTTCTAATTTAATGGTTCCTGAGATCCCATTCTCTCCAAGGCTTTTTTTTTTTTTTTTTTAACATTCTCTCTGACTTTTTTGACATCAGTTCAGGTCAGTTGTGTCTGACTCTTTGCAACTCCATGGACTGCAGCAAGCCAGGCCTCCCTGTCCATCACCAACTCCTGGAACTTACTCAAACTCATGTCCATTGAGTCAGTGACGCCATCCAACCATCTCATCCTCTGTCATCCTCCTTCTCCTCCTGCCTTCAATCTTTCCTAGCATCAGGGTCTTTTCCAATGAGTCAGTTCTTTGGATCAGGTGGCCAAAGTATTAGAGCTTCAGCTTCAGCATCAGTCCTTCCAATGAATATTCGGGACTGGTTTCCTTTAGGATGGACTGGTTGGATCTCCTTGCAGTCCAAGGGACTCTCAAGAGTCTTCTCCAACACCACAGTTCAAAAGCATCAATTCTTCAGCACTCAACTTTCTTTATAGTCCAACTATATATATATATATATTTTTGACATATATTTTCTAGTTTTTTTACCCTTGATAAATAACATCACAATAAACAGCCTTGAACACCCATCATGCACACCTCGGAGTCCTGAAAAATAGAATCCTAGCGGTGGGGCGGAAGGAGGGTTCTTCCTCGTCCACACTGCCTGATCCTACAGCGGTTCCTACGGGGCTCTTGCCCGGAGGACCCCATGCACAGAGGGGCCTGGCCGGCCTCGGCTCGCTGGGCTGCGAGAGTCGACCACCACTGAGCACGCAGCACTCACGGCACCAGGTGAGCCACCTGGTCCCCGGCCTTTCCTTGCGAAAAGGTTTTTAACTGCTAATTAAATGTGCTTATCTGTCATAGGATGATTTGGACTTTCCATCTCTTCTGTGGGCAGCCTCGGTAACTTGCGTCTTCCCAGGAATCCGTCCATCTCACCTGAGTTTTTGTTGTTTGTTGGCACCAGGGTTTTAAAGTATCACCTTATAATTATCTCATTTTCTACAAGATCAACAGTTCTGTCCTTGTGCATCCCTAGCTTCGGTAATTTGCTTCTCCTCACTTTCTGTATTTTACCCTCAGCTGCTGCTGCTAAGTTGCTTCAGTCGTGTCCGACTCTGTGCGACCCCAGAGACAGCAGCCCACCAGGCTCCCCCGCCCCTGGGATTCTCCAGGCAAGAGCACTGGAGTGGGCTGCCATTTCCTTCTCCAATGCATGAAAGTGAAAAGTGAAAGGGAAGTCGCTCAGTCGTGTCCGACTCTTAGCGACCTCATGGACAGCAGCCTACCAGGTTCCTCTGTCCATGGGATTTTACCCTCAGCAGTCAAGCTAAATTTGTCAGTTTTGTTCTATCTTTTCAAAGAACCAACTTTTGGCTTCATTGACTTTCTCTATTTTAATGTTTTCCACTTCTTTGCTTTCCATAAATAAATATATATACTACATGCATATGTAAATATCTATGATTTCCTTTATTCTGCTTCCCTGAGCAGAAGCCTGCTTTCCCTGGTCTGGTTTCTTGAGATGGAAACTAGGTTACTGATTTAAGAAGGTTCCTCTTGGAGATAGATGTTACAAGCTCTTCTCTAAGTACTCTGTTAGCTGGATTCTGTAAACTTGATATGCCATATCTTCACTTTAATTCAGTTCAAAATAATTTCTAATTTTAAGTAATATCTCCTTTACTCCATGAGTTACTCATAAGTGTCTTATTTAGTTTCCAAATATGTGGTATTCTCCCAGATTTATTATTATTGTTTGTTTCTAATTTATTATCATCGGGGTCAAGGAACACATTTTGTATGATTTTAAGATCTTCTGAGTCCTTTTAAGATTTACTGAGAACGGTTTCATGGCCAAGCATACAGTGTACCCTGAAGAATGTTCTGTGAGTGCCTGGAGTTACTGGGTGGAGGGGTTTAAATCACCACCAAGTCTAGACACGCTCCTGCGAGGCCCAGCACAGCAGAAGATGGAGCCGTGCCGGACCCTGGAGCCCACCCACCCAAGAGGAGGCTTCCGCTCTGAAACCAGTCGGGCGGAGCTCTGCCGCCACGCGCGAGCCGGCCTCCGCCGGGGCGCCCTGCCGCCCGCGCTCCTTCCCTGCGCGGCCTCGCGAGGGGCCGCCTGGCGCAGGGGTCCGCGGCTCGCGCCCGGCTCCTCCCGAGTCACGGGCCATCGCACACCCGCGTCTCGCGTGTCCTTCCCACGGCTGGGCGGGAGTCGGGTGTTCAGGCTCGGGGCTTCTGTGGCCAAGCCCGCGTCTGGGGACTTGGATTCTGCCGGGTACACCCCCGGGAGGGCGGCTGACGGGCGGCGGCGCGCGGAGCGTTGGGCCGCACCTTCCCCTCGAGCGGGGCCGGCGCCCGGCCGGTCCTCAGGGTGCTGACCTCTCCCGGGGCCCGCGGGGCCGTCCGCGCGGCTTGGGGCCGCCGCTCCCCGACGAGTCTAGGCGCTTCTTAGCGCGTCTTCTCGGAGGTGTGCGAACATTCTGCCGCTTTGAACTGGGCTGTCTGTCGTCGTCGTCTTGCGCTGCAGCGTTTCTTTTATATTTTAGATATGAGTTCTTGGAAATCTTGGTGAATCCTTTATTTTCCCGTTCTCTGTCTTGCCTTAACTTCCTCTTTTTTTTAAACCAAAAAAAAAACTTCCTTTTTTTTTTTTTTTTTTCCAAAAAACAAACGTTTTTGGTGAATGTAGCAACTTTGGCTGAAATTTAATTTCTGGTTTAACTCATAAGCATGGCGGTAAAATACGTCCTGTTGAGTTTCAGAAGTGTATCGCTTTCCTGAGTTCTGGAACTGCTCCTTACCTGTCGTATTTAAAGAGCGGGAAGGAGAACCATGGCCGTTTCCGGAGCCGCTGTTTAGATCTCCTGTTTAGGCTCTGCCCCCTGAGCAGCCAAGAGTGGAGAGGACCTCATGAAAGCAAACCCCATGACGATGTCGGCTTTTTCCTGAGCTCCCTACACCTTGCCATGAGGATCCTTGTCTTCCTCGAGCAAAAATAGATCCCTCGGTCCAGTTCATTGGCTTGTGCTGGTGTTAACGTCTATGACAGTATTACGTTTTCTTTTATTCTGAACACAAGTGATAAAATATGTTTTCTATACATAACTTGTGTGACTCTCAGTTGTGTCTTTTATAAACAGCATATACTCATTTGCGTCAGCGGATCAACCCCTTTTTTACTGGAAAACTCTAGCCCATCACTGCTGACCACAGTCACGCGCTCTGTCTCATTTTGGCCATTTCGCTCTGTTTCTACCTCTATTCCTTTGGCAATATCTCGAGTTTTGCTTTTATCTTCTCAAGATTCTTATGAGAATGTAGCATCTTGTTAATTTTGCTGATGCCTGTTTACGGCCTCTAAAGAGTGTTCTAACCTATATCCCTCATCTCTCGAATAACCTTTGCGTCTCATCTTCTCGTGGTAGAGTGGTGGCCGCCATGCTCCCCCATCCCGATCCAAGCTTTGGGAACTTTACTAATGTGACCTGAGGATTCAGATTATCTGTTGTTACTGAATTTGCGTTTTCTATTCTAGACACCGTCTGCGGCGAGATCAGCATTCTATCCCACAACCAGAGGTGTGACAATCAGTCGATTCTGCTTTTATTTTGTTGGATTCCACCGTTCTCGGCTCATCCTTTACTATGATGGTTTCCCTATGTACTGGGTGTCTTCTTCTTGATCTCTGAATTGATATAATTTTTTTCCAGAGAAGAAACAATCAGTATACACTATGTGAACTCTTCCTAATAAAATGTTTTTCTGTTGATTTTGGAAGTGAGAAGCTCCTTGGTTAAGTATGTATAAAATCGGTCACAGCCTTTCTCCTTCAAAACTCCATCATTTCTCCGATTTCTTTTCCAGTTTCATTCTGCCTAGAAACTTACTGGATGTCCATTTTATTCCTGATGTTCAATATTTTCCCAAAAGGTACCCAGCTTCAGCTGCGTTAATTTTACTTGATGCATGCGGCGCTTTCATACAGCTCTTGTATTCTCATTAAAGGCACTACTACTCTGAGGTGCTTTTTTTTTTTTTCCCCTGAATTCTACAGTAGACTGTTTTCAAAAGTGTGCTTTTATTCTGTGACTGCTGGATACAAACGCCTTTTTTTTTTGTTCTACAAAATGTTTTCACAAGTCCCATATTGTTTCCTTGTTTTTCTCCTGACCCATTATTGGGCAGTTTGTTAATATTGCATCACCAACCCCCAAAGGTGTATTTATTGAGCCAAAGGTGCCTGCCATGGCTTCAGCTTTTATCGGAAAGTTGTACTGTCAGCCTTGGCACTTTCAAAAGCCCCTTTTTTAGCCTTCTTCAGGGTATACTCAAAACTTCTTGCCAGGGGCCCCCTCCTTCAATATTCTCTGTATTCCTTTAAATGTTAAGCTGATCAAAGAGTTCCCTGTGAGCTCCACTGCACATCTGAGCAGATATGCCTCCTCCGGGCCTGGCCTCTGATCACAGCAGGGAGCTGGGAAGAGACGCACGTCCAGGAGCGGGCACCAAACAGCCCTCCTTCCAGCTGCAAACTCTACCAGGAGTCTGGCTTTCACCCAAGGCAGTGAGCAGGGGTCTCAAACCTTGCTCTCAGGACCCAGGTCCACACAATCCAAATCAAGGAAATAATAAGGAAGCACAGTTCCAGGTCTGTAAACCCCACGGGGCCTGCCCATGACCTTCCACAGGGAAGTTCCTACCACCTGTGAGTGCTCGGGCCTCCTGAGGAAGAAAACTGCAGCTGAAGATGAAATCACAAACAAGTACTGTAACACTCTTAATAATTAAGAAAAACTTGGAATCAGCTAAATGCTCTCAAATAGGGAAGCTGATAAATAAAAGATGGTACATTCATATGATCAAACACATATGGTGCTAAAAGCATTGTCCTAAATCAACAGATAGGCCACAGCTATACAAAATTCAGTGTAAACAGACATTTCTCCAAAGAAGACATACGGATGGCTAACAAACACATGAAAAGATGCTCAACATCACTCATTATTAGAGAAATGCAAATCAAGACCACGAGGTACCACTTCACAGCAGTCAGAAGGGCTGCGATCCAAAAGTCTGCAAGCAATCAATGCTGGAGAGGGTGTGGAGAGAAGGGAACCCTCCTACACTGTTGGTGGGAATGCAAACTAGTACAGCCACTATGGAGAACAGTGTGGAGATTCCTTAAAAAATTGCAAATAGAAATGCCTTATGACCCAGCAATCCCACTGCTGGGCATACACACTGAGGAAACTAGAATAGAAAGAGATACATGTACCCCAATGTTCATTGCAGCACTGTTTACAATAGCCAGGACATGGAAACTAGATGTCCATCAGCAGATGAATGGATAAGAAAGCCGTGGTACATATACACAATGGAGTATTACTCAGCCATTAAAAAGAATACATTTGAGTCAGTTCTAATGAGATGGATGAAACTGGAGCGAATTATACACAGTGAAGTTAGCCAGAAAGAAAAACACCAATACAGTATACTAACACATATATATGGAATTTAGAAAGATGGTAATGATGATCCTGTATGCAAGACAGCAAAAGAGACACAGATGTGTAGAGCGGACTTTTGGACTCTGAGGGAGAGGGAGAGGGTGGGATGATTTGGGAGAATGGCATTGAAACATGTATAGTAGCATGTAAGAAACAAATCGCCAGTCTATGTTTGATGCAGGATACAGGATGCTTGGGGCTGGTGCACGGGGATGATCCAGAGAGATGATATGGGGTGGGAGGTGGGAGGGGGGTTCATGTTTGGGAACTCATGTACACCCGTGGTGGATTCATGTCAATGTATGGCAAAACCAATACAGTATTGTAAAGTAAAATAAAGCAAAAATAAAAATTAAAAAATTCAGTGTAAAAGTGCAAACAAGACTGAGACATAAAATCTGTAGTCTTTAACTTTTCAAAAATGGAAGCATAGAAATTATACATATATGTATACATGTCCATGCATGAGACACTTACAGACATCACATGTGCACATGAAAGTACAAACACGCTGAAATGATACACACGACAGTAATTATCGCATGAGCTCTCCGGAAAAGAGCAGGAGGAGAGAGAAGAACGCGATTAGACTTGAAATGCAAAGTAAAATGAAACTACATCTGTAACATTTTATTTAAATAAACGGTGTTGACAATTGTTGATTCTTCAAGACGGGTACCTAGGTATCTCTTTCCTTTATTCTTCTATAAATTTTTAAATTTTTTCTCATAACTATACAATATACCACTTACATAAGAACCAGAGATAGCCTCTGTCCTCCTGAAATGCCACTTAAAAACCTATGCAACACTATCTACGGCCCATGAACAGACACAGACGAGGGTAACTCGAGGCCTTGCTCTGGAGAAACGACCAGTCAGGGGGTTTTATCTGTACGCTGACCCACGTCCCGAAGCCTGGCACAGTCTGGCCACGGCCGCGTCTATGGACAGGACTTTGAATGGTTTCTGGCACTGCTTTCCAGAGGAATCGGGGCACTGAGGGGGAGGAGGGCCCTCAGCCCCTCCCACCACGCTCTGCCCACTGCCCACCACCAGGAGCGGCCGAGCAGAGTCCCTCCCACGGCCCAGGAAGGCCGCCCCGTGGGGAGGGCAGCGGGGCCCCGCCGGCTGAGCCCTCCTCCAGAGCTCTTGTCTCAGCCTAGAGGAGCTGCCCGTCCTTCCGGAGCTCTGCGGGTGGGGGGTGTCCACCCCGGCCCTCACCTGAAGCCCCGACCCCGACACGGTGGGCCAACCCTGGCAGAGCCTTCTGAGCTGCTAAACACGCCGCTTCCCACGGGAGACCTGCACGTCTCCGCCCCAGAGGCAGCCTCTCACCTGCTCCTTCATCTCCGCGTAGACCTTCTCCGAGTTCAGCTCCACCTGCCGCTTGAACTCCTCCAGCGCGGCGTCCGCCTGCTGCGCCTGCAGCCTCTGCCCCTCGCTCACCCGGGTCAGCTGCTCCTCCTTCTCCCTGGGAAGGCCACACGGGCCGCAGAGTTAACGCACAACCAAAGCACCGGGTCTGGTCAAAGAACAAGCTTTCATCCTCTCTAAAGTACAGACCAGATTTCTATCTGAAGTATCCAAGTGCTATAAAACCTCTCTACAAAAGATGACAGTAACACGATTTGTCTCCGGAAAGGATATAAGCACATAACGTGTGTTCTGATAAGGACACACCGGCTTCGAACAACTTCCCTAGAACAAGACTGTTTCTCACCATGGACCTCCATCACCCGGTGGACGGAGCAGTGAGGCGTGGTCCATCCTCACAGTGGAACAGTGTTCAGCCTCAAAAAGGCATGAAGCTCTGACACACCTGCAACGTGGCCAAGTCTCGAAAGCGCGGTGCCGTTACAGGAGCCAGACTCAAGGTCACAAGCTGGCGCGTCTGTGAGAACCATCCAGAACAGACAAACCCACAGACGCAGAGAAAGCAGGACAGTGGTCAGCACGGGCTGGGGGCCGGCGGGTGGGCAGTGACTGCTCACCACAGGGGGCCAGGGGCGACAAACAGGCTGGGCTTAGGGAGTGGCGATGCCGCACGTCTTTGTGGAGGTACTAAAACCTGCTAAACCGTACACTGTGAAAGGATGGATCGTACACTGTGTGAACAGCATCCCGATTAGAGGAGCTCAAGGCTCGACAGGGACACCTCTGACACACACACCCGGCAGAGCCGACCTGCAGGGTGACGGGGCAGGGAGCGCCATGCCCGCCTGACACGACCTCCTGCCCGCAGTGGACTCGCCCACGAGAACCGTGACCATCACGGTGCTTTGTACCTCGAAATAAAATGAAGTAGTCAAGAAGGTCCACCAACAGAAGAGGAATCTCTGCATGCTGACAGAAGAGAGAGTAAGACTTTAGGGTATAAAGGCAATGGCACCCCACTCCAGTACTCTTGCTCTGGAAAATCAGAGTTGGACACGACTGAAGTGACTTAGCAGGGTATAAACGTGTGGATGTTAATACTGGCCACTGCTGAGCTCTGACTGGGCGCCAGGCGCTGGGTTAACGTGTCTTCTCTCCTTCATTCTCAGGTCCAGCTTGTGTAAGGCCATTTCCATGCCCCTAACTTTGCAGAACCAGAAACTGGGGCTGAGAGACTGTCCCCGAGGCCCCACGTCACCGATGGGCCAAGCGGGACTTGCACCCAGCACCCCCTGTGGAGCCCGTGCGCTGGCTGCTGTCTGTGGCTTTCGAGGTGTCCCTGATGCCACTTCCTATGCTCAGCACATGTCCCCAGAATGAGATAAGCGCCTCATAGAAGCGCCCCTACTGGGTCCCATGGCCTGGAAGCAGGCGGTCACTGTGGTGGAGAGCTGCACGAGCGCTGGATGGACGATGCTGTGGCTGGTGGGCCCGGCTGACTGGCAGTGGTCACCCAGAGGCTCCGTTCAGACAACTGTGAGGTGGGTGCTGGGGCAGAGGCTGCAGCTGACGGCGAGGGTCCCTACGAGGTCATGAGGTCAGGGTGCTCAGGAGCTACTCCTCTGCCATGCCCCCGGACTAGTTCATCCCATGCTCCCCACATTCGCAGACCATTCAACAGACTGCACGTTTTCAGAGGGGCACATTTGCATCTCAGTCTGTTTCATAATAGAAAAGGAAGTATAGTGGACGATATTTGAAAACTTCGGTTTGTTGATGACTCGGTGATGGCATTCAACCATCTCATCCTCTGTTGTCCCCTTCTCCTCCCGCCTTCAATCTTTCCCAGCATCAGGGTCTTTTCCAATAAGTCAGCTCTTTGCATCAGGTGGCCAAAGTATTGGAGCTTCAGTATCAGTCCTTTCAATAAATATTCAGGACTGATTTCCTATAGGATGGATTGGTTGGATCTCCTTGCAGTCCAAGGAACTCTCAAGAGTCTTCTCTAGCACCACAGTTTGAAAGCAATTCTTTGGCACTCAGCCTTCTATATGGTCCAACTCTCACATCCATACATGACTATTGGAAAAACCATAGTTTTGACTGCATGGACTTTGTTGGCAAAGTGATGTCTTTGCTTTTTAATATGCTGTCTAGGCTTGTTAAGCTGCTCTTCCAAGGAGCAAGTGTCTTTTAATTTTGTGGCTGCTGCCACTGCTGCTAAGTAGCGTCAGTCGTGTCCGACCCTGTGCGGCCCCATAGACGGCAGCCCACCAGGCTCCCCCGTCCCTGGGATTCTCCACGCAAGAACACTGGAGTGGGCTGCCATTTCCTTCTCCAATGCATGAAAGTGAAAAGTGAAAGGGAAGTCGCTCAGTCGTGTCCGACTCTTAGCGACCCCATGGACTGCAGCCCACCAAGCTCCTCTGTCCATGGGATTCTCCAGGCAAGAGCACTGGAGTGGGCTGCAGTTACTATCCACATTGATTTTGGAGCCCAGGAAAATAAAACATGATGCTATTTCCGTATTTTCCCCATCTATTTGCCATGAAATGATGGGACCAGACGCAATGATCTTAGTTTTCTGAATATTGAGTTTTAGGCCAGCTTTTTCACTCTCCTCTTTCACTTTCATCAAGAGGCTCTTAGTTCCTCTTCACTTTGAAAACTTAAAAAATTTATAAACCATATAACTTAAAATTATGCACCATTAATTGGCCAGGAGAAAATTTTAACACATTTTTATAAAAATATATGATATATGGCTGAAATATCAACTTTTTCTATAAATGCTGAAAGTCAGTTGTTTTACATCTTTTGTCCAATAACTCACCTGAGCTACTGTTACTATAAATACTTTCAATTTAATAGGACAAATAATTTCTCTATTTTATCTCATTTTTAACTACCAAATTTAGTTCATTTACCTTATAATTGACTACAAAAATCAAGTCCAAAGTTTTATTCATGATCAGTTATATACTGAGACCATAATAAAAATGCTATTTGTTAAACATAACCTAGTGCGGTAAGGCACGCTGCTTCTGACTGATCGCTTCGAGCCTGACGTCTGACGGGTCTGACGGCAGTACAGCCTTCTGTGGACACTCTGCACAAACACACAAAGCCCATCCCTCGGCCAGATCCCGTGCATGATAATGAACAAACACACGATGCTGTGCTGAAAACCAGATCAGAAGAAGAAAGTGGACACTCAGTGCCAGGACCCACGACAGAACAACCTAGTAAAATGTTCTTCAATACTAAGCATCACTGGAATCCTCGTGGACAGAATCATAGACGTCGTAAGAAAGTGAATCCTCCAAAAGACAGATGGTGTTGAGGTTTTCAGGAATCAAATAGGTGCGTCACCCCGCACCCCGTCTGCCATCTGAGGAAACGCCATCTGGCCCAGTCGCTGAGATGCCGCTTGTCACTGTCGCTGTTCAATCACTAAGTCATTTCTGGCTCTTTTGTGACCCCATGCACTGTAGCACACCAGGCTCCTCTGTCCACGGGACTTCCCAGGCCACAGTACTGGAGTGGGGTGCCATTTCCTCCTCCAAGGGATGCCCCCAGCCCAGGGCCTGACCTGTGTTTCCTGAGCACCTCCTGCATTGACAGGTGGATTCCTCACCACTGAGCCACCAGGGAAGTCCGATACGTTCAGTTCAGTTGCTCGGTCGTGTCCTACCCTTTGCAACCCCGCGGCTGCGGTACTCCAGGCTTCTCTGTCCTTCACCAGCTCCCGGAGCTTGCTCAAACTCATGTCCATCGAGTTGGTGATGCCATCCAACCATCTCATCCTCTGTCGTCCCCTGCTCCTCCTGCCTTCAATCTTTCCCAGCATCAGGATCTTTTCCAATGAGTCAACTCTTCGCATCAGGTGGCCAAAGTATTGCAGCTTTCAGCTTCAGCGTCAGTCCTTCCAATGAATATTCAGGACTGATCTCCTTCAGAATGGACTGGGTGGATCTCCCTGCAGTCCAAGGGACCCTCAAGAGTCTTCTCCAACACCACAGTTCAAAAGCATCAGTTCTTTGGCGCTCAGCTTTCTTTATAGTCCAACTCTCACATCCATACATGGCTACTGGAAAAACCATAGGCTTGACTAGACTGTTGTATAGTAACATTAATAATAATAAATGTCTTTTCACATATTAAAAAGTATTTATAGATAGCAAATATTGTTTTATATTAAAATATTACTTTCCATTTAATATTAAATAGAAGACACAAGGAAATGAGTGAAGCCTCTCAATTCATTTTTAGTCCCACCTCACCTACAAAGCTAATTTAGTGGTGAAGTTAAACACCACAGAAGGCACCACTCAATAAGTCAGTATTTCTGCCCAGTGAAACCATGCAAACACATTGAACTCCATTCATACTTTGAAATCTTGTCTTAACATAAAATATCTGTTTTATTTAAATAAAAAGATGATATTCATTTTAATGAGGTATCATTTTAATTTCCATCAAAGTAATGAAATGAAAGTGAAATTTTTCAGCACTTGAAAAAGAGAAGGGTCTGCTCCTCAATAATATAAGAACAGTATTTCCTTTTACCATGATTCCAAATAATGTGCCCTGTAAGAAGCAAAAAAAATAAAGTGACTTTGAAGATTATTTTTTTCAGTGGAACTAGCGGTGGAGCTGAGTGTAAACGCATCACTCAAATGCCTTAAAGATGTGCCTCTGTGAAGATAAAAAGGTGGGAAGAAAATTTCCTTTTTAACTCTGATTTATTTATAAAATGCAGTAAATTTTCCTCGTCTGAGTATATAAAGCATAAAGAAGAAAGAAGCTGCATTCTTATACAACCACAAGCCAGTTCAGATTAAAGGATGTTCTGAAGACCATGATTATTCCAAACAGGCAATAAAATGTAGGAGACTAATGGACTACAATTTACTATTTCGTGAGCTTTGAAAGCTAACATTTATATGTTCAGGCCAACCTTAATTTGAAAGTCTTCCCTTTGCACATTTCTGCACCAGCACTTCTGATAATGATGGCAGAGACTCAACATACATTCGCAGGCTTCACATTACAGTAGACTTCATCTGCTGCCAGCCTGGCCTCTCCACCAGAGGCCCCAAGGAAAACAAAACAGCACAAAACACTTCCAACAGGCCTGGAAACCATAGAGGAGTCTCTGCTCTCTCCCCAGCTAGGGTGAAAAACAAGACTTCAAGCAGCTATATCCTCTACACTCAGGGCTGTTACTGGCACTTAAGCTGCCGATAGTGAGTCAGTCAGAAACTATGACTTTCAAGGCACTCAAAATAATACCTTCCACTAACCATGAGCAACAAATAGACTTCCTTTGCCTCTTCTTCACGTGACTAAGACCAATGGTCTCTGCTAAATTCTCGTTAAAGATGATAAATGCTGTGCACACATCTAAACGTTTGACCCTCAAGGGTTAGACATGGACGCCAGCGACTTGGAAATTAACAGTGGTCTTAATATTGAAAAGCTGGCAATACTCCTCA
>NW_024070192.1:788947-879821 GCF_014754425.2 Oryx dammah | reverse complement strand
AGCTAACACAACACACTTCAGTAAAAAATAATATAAAATAACAAGTAAATAAAAATAGGTGAAGAATCCTCATAGGTTATTTCTCCAGACAAGATGTATAATTAGCCAAAACACGCATGAATGGACTCACAATGTCTTAAAAAAAAAAAGGGGGAAGTGCAAATTAAAGTCCCCATGAGGAGCCAGTAAACCACTTCCAGGACAGCCGTACTCACAAGACAGAGGGTGACAAGCGTTATTGTTTTGTTTTCCATTTACCCTTCTTGGATTTTACTGAGCTTCTTCAATTAGCATAACTTTGTCTTCCATGAAACTGGAAAATTTGGGGCCATGATTTTTTCAAATATTTTTCTGTTCTATTACGCTCTTCCCTCTGCTTCTGTGACTCAAATGAAATATATTTTATATATTGGTATTACCCTGCAAGTGTCTGCAGCTTGTATTTTTTTCAATACATTTTCTCATTGTCCTCAGACTGACTTATTTCTATTGACTTATCTTCACGTTCTTTTTGTCATCTTCATTCTGGTGTTATATTCAGGCTACGTTTTAAACCTCAAATGTTGTATTTTCCAGTGTTTTCCTGTTGAAAGTTCTTAGATTTCATTCATTACTACCAGTTTTTCTTGAAGCTCCTGTGCATAGCTACTTTAAGTTTTGATCCACTGATTCTAGTTTCTAATTTATCCTGGGGTAGTCTCTGTTGCTTACATTTTCTGTTGAGGAGAAGGAAATGGCAACCCACTCCAGTGTTCTTGCCTGGAGAATCCCAGGGACGGCAGAACCTGGTGGGCTGCCGTCTACGGGGTCGCACAGAGTCGGACACGACTGACGCGACTTAGCAGCAGCAGCAGCAGCAGAACTGAAAGTAATTAGGTCGCGTGTTATCCTGATCCTTTGTGTGTCGAGTCATTTTAGCTTCTGTCTTTATGAGTGACGCAGAGTGGACAGTCTGGATTCTTTCCTCTGAATAGTACTGAATGATCATTTTCATTATTTGTTTATAGCTTGGCTGAATTCAAACTACAAACCTCGTCTCCCATGTAAGGAGCAGAAGCTCATCTATAAATCCACACCGTTAGCCTGACTTGGGCTTTGGGAGTCTTGAGGGTCGGGCAGAAACATGCACCAAGAATGTGCACCCAGGAAGCAGGCTCCCTTGTCTTTGGGGTCTCCATCTTACTTCGCCCATGGCTGCAACGGCCCAGTCCTTCACCTGGCTCTTCAAGCGCCAAGACGACGAGTATGGACCCGAAGCTGGTCACTGCTGCACAAGCGGGGAGTCTGCCTCCCTTCTCCCAGGTGTGCCCTGCCTCCACGTCTCCTTCTGCAGATTCACCCTCTGGGTCTGAATGTTACGTCTGAACAGTTTATACCTGTGGGGGGATCGGTTGTACAGGAGCTTACCTGGCCATCTCCTCTTGGTTATTTTGACTGACTGGCAGATAACCAGTCATTCTTTAGGGGCTCAGCTGTTAACTCTTCAGATAGAATTGCTGCTGCTGCTGCTAAGTCACTTCAGTCGTGTCCGACTCTGTGTGACCCCACAGACGGCAGCCCACCAGGCTCCCCCATCCCTGGGATTCTCCAGGCAAGAACACTGGAGTGGGGTGCCATTTCCTTCTCCAATGAATGAAAGTGAAAAGTAAAAGTGAAGTCGCTCAGTCGTGTCCGACTCTGTGCGACCCCATGGACCGCAGCCTCTGTCCATGGGATTTTCCAGGCAAGAGCACTGGAGTGGGGTGCCATCGCCTTCTCCGAGGTAGAATTGCTAGCTGCTTCTTCCTTCCATCCTTGTTAGCACTTTTTCGATACTGCTACTACAGCACCTCCTATAAACTGTGAGCTTCCCAGGTGGTGCAGTGGTGCAGAAGGCACTGGCGAGCGCAGGGGTGCAGGGGACTCGAGTTCAGTCCCTGGGTTGGGAAGGTCCCTGGAGGAGGCACGGCAACTCACTCCAGGATTCTTGCCTGGAGAACCTTAGGTGCAGAGAAGCCTGGTGGGCTACAGTCCTTAGGGTTGCAAGAGATGGACACTGACACCCCGGCAAATAAAAAAATGACTGAAATTTTTATGGTGAAATAAGAAAGCCCTGGGAAAATGATCCCTGAGAATAGAACAGCTTTAGTGTACAGTGAAGAAAAATCCCTCTAAAATCTTTCACTTTAAACTTCAAATAAATCTCAAATCTAATGTTGCCTCCTTTCATGTTTCCTATATGTAAGGAAGTGCTGATTAGAAGTTCTACGTATAAATTATGCATAATATATGCAAAGCTGCATACGTGCCCATCAATCCATCCTATTTTATAGGCAGTAATGTGTCAGTAAATACCAAGGAAGCACATGTCCCTCCTATGAAGTGACAAAGCCTACGCCCTGTGAGGTAGGCGCAGGCCCACTTCTTGTTACTGTGGAGAGGAAGAAGGCAGTGTGAACTCATTCAAGCAGAATGATAAGTAAACCAAAGCCAGATCAAAGGGATAGAGAAGAAAGGCTGAAATGTGAGGCTGAAATATTTATTTCCCTCAAAACACCATGCCTGTCTTGTCCCTGGGCAGTTCAATATTTCAAAGTAGCTGGAAAATATTCTCACTTACATTCATCACTGTGCACAAGCAGACAAAATTTTAAGTAGGCAAATTTCTCTTTATTTACCAAATATAAACGTAACATTTATCACTGAGAGAAAATTTTCTGCTTATCATAAATGATTTCTAGATTATGTGAAATGATTTCAAAGCCACAGTAGATGTTTTCTAGCACTTTACTGAATGATGTTGCTACACACTATAACAATGTTATTACATAACCATATTTTTTATGGTTTTGCAAATGAGGAAAGAGTGAACATTGAGTGATTTCTATACTCATTACATTTAGAGTAGTTCATACATTATTATTTTTTGGAGAAGGCAATGGCAGCCCACTCCAGTACTCTCGCCTGGAAAATCCCATGGATGGAGGAGCCTGGTAGGCTGCAGTCCATGGGATCACTAAGAGTTGGACACGAGTGAGTGACTTCCCTTTCACTTTTCACTTTCATGCACAGGAGAAGGAAATGGCAACCCACTCCAGTGTTCTTGCCTGGAGAATCCCAGTGATGAGGGAGCCTGGTGGGCTGCCGTCCATGGGGTCACACAGAGTCAGACATGACTGAAGCGACTTAGCAGTAGCAGCATACATTATTTCATTTCATTATGTAACTATGAAAAATTATTTTTTCACAAAATAAAACAATGAAATTTAGAAGAGTTAAGTGTCTACCCAAGTTTATATACTAAATGGCAAAATGAGAAGTTAAAACAGCCTATCTGACTTCAAAGTCAAACTTGTTCCATTACTTTAAATCTGTGTGTGTGTGTGTGTGTGTGTGTATAACACATATATTTAACTAAGTCACTGTTACATGTTAATTAACTAGACCCTTACTATAATTTGTCCTTATATAACATTAATATTTGTATAACAAATAACTTTTACAACATTTGAAAACTAAAATGTCCATCAAGCATTTACTTAACACTGTATGCTGAGATGTGACTTGGTGCTAGAAATACAAAACTGATCAAGACCCTGTCCCTGCTTCCAAAATGGGAAGAAAGATAAAGGGCAGATTATTCTGTAAGACCGTCACGAAGACTGTTAAAGAGGTATTATGTACGTGTGTGTGTGTGCGTGTGTGTGTGTGTGTACACGTTGTTGCTTAGTCGTTAAGTCGCTGACTCTTTGCGACCCCATGGGCTGTAGCCCGTCAGGCTCCTCTGTCCACGGGGATTCTCCAGGCAAGAACGCTGGCCTAGGTGGCCATTTCCTTCTCCAGGGCATCTTTCCAACCCAGGGGACAAACCTGCGTCTCCTGCCCTGGCAGGCAGCTTCTTTACATACATGTTATATGTTAACTGTATGTATATAAATTGTACGTGTATTTGTGAAACACATATTTGCATTTGATATTTATAAATTATCTTTTCCGCCTTAACCATCATACTTTCCATGAAAAAACCAACCCTCCATTAGATTTTTCTTTCAAGAGGAAGATGGCAGGCAGGGGCAAACAGTTTCTAAAGACAGGATTACAGTATTCTTCGGGACGAAACACCATGTAAAGCGGCCTTTACTGATTATACCCACTCTGTGGACAGGCCATGAGAGCATGCTGCCTGGGCTTGGGCTACTTTGAAGATGCCCGCTATTCCTAGCTGTCCATGCGGCCTCCCTGACCATCTCTCCCCTCACACTAAGCTTCTCTGAGGACCCCAGTGCCCGTCTCCGTGTGCCCGGTCAGCGCGGTCACCTGCTTGCCCGCAACCAGGCGGTGCCCACCTGCTCGTGTACCACTGATGCGTTAGCACCCATTCTGGGCAGGCTCCTGCACAGAGGCTGAGGAGTCACCACGGGGTGAGTCACAGCCAACTCCTGGGCTATGGGAGCTTCCAGTCTAGCAGGGGAAAGACTGTGAATTAAGACGCTGCTATCGGTGAACGTTCAGTGAAATGAGCAAAGGAGAAATATAGGATATTAAGGGTTTATCCAACAGGGAAAAATAAGCCTCACCTAGGAATTAGGATCTAAGACTGATGTCAAGTCCACTGAAGGGTGAGAGGACTGGAGAACGCAGGATGAGGACGTTCCAGAAGAAAAGACAAGAGGAGAAGCTGAGAAAGGGAAAGAAAGACGGCTGCTGATTCCTGGAAGAGAGCCGGACTCAAAAGACACACAGAGAACAGAGAGAGGGGTTTGTGACGATGCTGAGAATGACCTCCACATGCCGAAATTCTAGAGAGAGTTTCTGTAGCTTCACAGAAAATCTACAATGTTCGAAAAATATGATGGGTGAGACTGAAGGCAGATTATACACTGCTAAAGAGAAGATGAGTGAACGTGGAAACTAACCAAAACGAAGCACAGAAAGGAAACCAGAATAATAAAAAGGAAGGAGAGCATGAGTAACCAGTGCACGGGCCCCTGCAGCCTCTGAAGGAGGACACCAGAGAGGTGGGATGGGAGAACGCTGGAAGAAATAGTGGCCAAAACCTTTTCAAATTCAGCTAAAATTAAAACCTTACAGAGCTGACATGGCCTAAGCGACACTTACGGAACGTCCCATCCAACCACAGCAGAAAGATGCTACTTTCAAGATGGAAGACTTAGCAAAACTAGACTTATTTGGGAACAGAAAACAATTCTCAAACATTTTAAAAGGATTCAAGTCATGCAATGCATACTCTCTGATCACAGTGGAATTAAATTCAAAACCTATAAAAGAAAGATTTCTATGAAACCCCCAAATAATTGAAAACTAAATAACATTCTTCTAGCAAACGTATGGGTCAAAAAAAGAAATAAAATGAGAAGTTAGAAAATATTTTGAACTTAATGAAAACGAACATAAAACATATCAAAATTAAAAAGATGCTTCTAAGGACTGATGCTGAAGCTGAAGTTCAATCCTCAGGCCACCCGATGCGAACAACTGACTCATTGGAAAGACCCTGATGCTGGAAAGAATGAGGGCAGGAGGAGGGGATGCCAGATAACGAGATGGTTGGATGGCACCAGAGACTCAATGGACGTGAGTTTGAGTAAGCCCCCGGAGATGGTGAAGGACAGGGAGGCCTGCTGTGCTGCGGTCCACAGGGTTGCAGAGAGTCAGACACGACTGAGCAACTAAATCAACAAAGAACTTGAGGTAAGTTTTATAAAATCAAACACTTATATAGAAAAAATTTAAACATACAGATTTCAAATCAAGGGCATCAGCTTTCACCTTAATGAATTAGAAAAAGAACAGTAAATTAAACATAAAGTGGGAGGAAGAAAAAAAATAATCAGAACAGAAATCAATAAAACAGGAACAGAAAACATTAGACAAAAATCAGTGTAACCAAAATCTGGCTCTCTAAGAAGATAAATAAAATTGATTAAAATGTAGCCAGACTGATCTGGAAAAAGAAATACAAATTAACAATATTATGAATGAAAGGTTATCAAGATCACTACAGATTGCATATGTATTAAAAGGTAAAGAAGGCAATTTTATGAAAAAGAGAGAAAACATTTCAATTCATACTTCACAGCATACACAAAATTAAAAACTATAAAACTTTCAAAAGAAAATAGGAGAAAACCTCTGAGTCTTGAGGTAGGGAAAGATTTCTTAGGTATGACACTAAGAGCGCAATCCATAAAAGAACAAATAAATAAACTGAATTTCATTGAAATTAAAAACACCTGTTCTTTTGAAGAAACTATTAAAAGAATGAAAAGAAAAGCCGCACATTGGGAGAAAATATTCGCAAACCGTCTACCTGTCAAAGGACTTGTATCCAATATGAACAAAAGATTCTCAAAACTCAATAACAAGAAAACAATCAATCCAGTTAAAGAGTAGGTTAAAGATCTGAACAGACACCAAAGCACACAACAAAAAAGAGGCGAAAATTTTTCAACATGAGTCTCTAGGGAAATGCAAACTGAAGCCGCAGTGACTTCCTTGTACACACCTGTTGGAACTGCGACGACAGAAAGACCACAATGCGTTCTGACGAGAATCTGGAGGACCTTGAGGCCTTGCACACGCCCGTGGGTGTGAAACAGCACCACCACTCTGGAGAGCAGTACGGCAGTTTCTCAAAGAGGTGGACGTACACCTCCCATGCGATCTAGGCATGGGACTTACAGCTCTTTATCCAAGGGAACAGAACGTGGATGTCTATACAGAGACCCGGACCATGATGTCCACAGACTTTATCTATGGCTTTAGAGCCTTTATCACAGGCTTTATCTGTAACGGCCCCAAGAGTGAAAACAGCATAAACGTCCACCAGCAGATACACAGATCAACAAATTATGGTGTATCAATGTAATGGAATGTTACTCAAGAGTATAAAAGAAAGACCTGTTGATATACAGTACATTATCACTAAGTCAAGGGAAAGAGGAAGGACCAACAAGCATACAAAAATATGCTTCCATTTACTTAAAATTCTAGAAATTATAGTATGGAGACTATAGTGACAGAAGGAGACTCACGGCTGCCGGCACGTGGCCAGGCAGAAGCGTGGGCAGGAGAGATTACGCAGGGCCAGAGGAGACGTGGGGGTGATTCTGTGCTCACACAGACATCTTTCTGGGTTGTCAGTTTCACAAGTGAACACATGTCAAAACATGAATCTGTACACTACATGAAATTACTGTTTCAATTATAACTCAGAAAGACTGTTAAAATAGCCCTTAAATATATGAAAATATGTTTCAGTTCAGTTCAGTCACCCATGAATCGCAGCACGCCAGGCCTCCCTGTCGATCACCACCTCCCGGAGTTCACTCAAACTCATCTCCATCGAGTCGGTGATGCCATCCAGCCATCTCATCCTCTGTCGTCCCCTTCTCCTCCTGCCCCCAATCCCTCCCAGCATCAGTCTTTTCTAATGAGTCAGCTCTTCTCATGAGGTGGCCAAAGTACTGGAGTTTTAGCTTCAGCATCATTCCCTCCAAAGAAATCCCACAGCTGGTCTCCTTCAGAATGGACTGGTTGGATCTCCTTGCAGTCCAAGGGACTCTCAAGAGTCTTCTCCAACACCACACTTCAAAAGCATCAATTCTTCGGTGCTCAGCTTTCTTCACAGTCCAACTCTCACATCCATACATGACCACTGGAAAAACCATAGCCTTGGCTAGATGGACCTTTGTTGGCAAAGTAATGTCTCTCCTTTTCAATATGCTATCTAGGTTGGTCATAACTTTCCTTCCAAGGAGTAAGTGTCTTTTAATTTCATGGCTGCAGTCACCATCTGCAGTGATTTTGGAGCCCCCCAAAATAAAGTCTGACACCGTTTCCCCTGTTTCCCCGTCTAGTTCCCATGAAGTGATGGGACCGGATGCCATGATCTTCGTTTTCTGAATGTTGAGCTTTAAGCCAACATTTTCACTCTCCTCTTTCACTTTCATCAACAGGCTTTTTAGTTCCTCTTCACTTTCTGCCATAAGGGTGGTGTCATCTGCATATCTGAGGTTATTGATATTTCTCCTGGCCATCTTGATTCCAGCTTGTGCTTCTTCCAGCCCAGCGTTTCTCATGAAGTACTCTGCATATAAGTTAAATAAGCAAGGTGACAATATACAGCCTTGACGTCCTCCTTTTCCTATTTGGAACCAGTCTGTTGTTCCACGTCTAGTTCTAACTGTTGCTTCCTGACCTGCATACAGATTTCTCAAGAGGCAGGTTAGGTGGTCTGGTATCCCCATCTCTTTCAGATTTTTCCACAGTTTATTGGGATCCACACAGTCAAAGGCTTTGGCATAGTCAATAAAGCAGAAATAGATGTTTTTTTGGAACTCTCTTGCTTTTTCAATGATCCAGCGGATGTTGGCAATTTGATCTCTGGTTCTTCTGCCTTTTCTAAAACCAGCTTAAAGACTGTTAAAATAGCCCTTAAATATATGAAAATATGTTTACTCTCACAAAGAGAAAGCAAATTAAGACAATATTGAGAAACTGCTTATCACCTAGCAGAACTTCAAAAAATTTAAAACAGAACAACACATTCTACTTGGAAGACTGTAAGTCAAAAGTCATTATAATATGTAGCCAGTAGACGTTGAATCAGTGCAAACTTCACAAAGGGGAATTTGGCAATACTCAACAAAACTACAAATATGTTTGTCTTTTCACCCAGCATTCTCATTTCTAAAGTTATCCTCAATATAAATTTCAAAGACTACAAAAATATATATCTACTCAGTCATTCTTCTCAGCATCATTCATCATTGTGAATACTGGATACGATCTCCAGGTCCACAGGAAGGACAGCAGTTGCATAAACTAAGCTTCATCTGCACATTAGTATACGGTGCCGATGTAAGAGCAGTGACTGACTTCCAGTTTATAATTAAGGGAAAAAGGAAAGTGTACGAATGAAGAGAAAGTCTAAGAGCTCATTTGTGCAAAATACACAGAGAGGCTTGGCCAGAGGCTGAGGAGACCGGCGGTCTGCAGGGAGACCGGGAGCGGAGCGGAGCTGGGGGACACTGCTCTGCAGTCGCGCCTTGCGGTCCAGGTCTGATTCTTAAAACCATGCTCATGTTCCACTGACTGAAAAGGAAAGAATAAAACAGGATGGAGGAGCGAAATTCTAAGGTGAAACACCATCATAAAAAGCCTGATTAATGATGATTAATAACATAACCACGGAGAGGAGGAGAGAGAAGAAACAGCCAGGGTAACTTCTGAAGACAATACTCGGATCACAAGA
Source organism: Oryx dammah (assembly GCF_014754425.2). Lineage (NCBI taxonomy): Eukaryota > Metazoa > Chordata > Mammalia > Artiodactyla > Bovidae > Oryx > Oryx dammah. Next base: position 870,565 of record NW_024070192.1, on the reverse strand, counting down.
CTCAGGACAAAGGGAACTCAGAGAAGAATTAAAGCATGGCTTTAGGGTCCTTCTTCCCAGAGGTATGGTTTATCAATTCAGAAACCACTTCCTGCAATTCAGGCTTTGAGCTAACCACTTTACAGATATTGGAGGTCAGATTTCTCTCTGTCAGAGAAGGGAAGAGCGCACGAGGAGAGGCTAACCTGTGGCATCTCCCTGGAGCTGGACTTAGTGTGAATTCATGACGCTTCTATGTTTAGCTAAATGTAAAAGCAGAGGTAGGTATGTGTTGGTGTACACGTGTGAATAAACACACACATCCATGCGTGTGGGTGTATGCGTCCCTGTTTCCTATCCCTGCCTGCTGAGAGGGGATAAAGGGCATTTCTTTGGAAAGCGGAACACACACCATGAGGTAATTTCTGTCTAATAAGAAATCATATTGAAGATCATGAACTAATTATACTTGTAAATGAATCACAAGGAAAATAGGACATATAAAAGTCTGTAGGACACAATCGCAGCATTTCTTAAAACAACCCAGAGCCTTAAAAGCCGAAGTTAGGAAAAGACAAGTGTGTGACGTCTGTTTTGGAACTACAACGCTCCATGTTAAAGCATATACAGTGGGAGTCAGAATTCGGGACTAATCGGCGATTCCGGCTGTGGGATTCACGCGCGTCCTGGTCTGTGTGGTAAGTTACTCGGTTACGACTGTCAAGAGTCTATTTGCAGAGAGGACAGACAATTCTCCTGGAAGAGAATTCCTCCTAATGAAAATCAGCTATCATTTCAAGGAGGTTAACACAGCCTTTAAGAGAAGTGGTAAAAGCATAAAATGTGGACAAGAAACGCGTGATCAGCTCTAGGGAGGGGGCGAGAGAAACCCATGCCGAAGACATGTTTTCCTTAATCACAAGAGGCCACCTTTTGCTGAAAGTGCGCCTGCGGGCCGCCCGCGCTGCGCTGGCCTCCGGCCCCGCCGCCCGCGCCTGGCCCAGAGCGCGAGCGCCTCCGTCAGCTCCTCCGGGGCGAGAGGAGGCCTGAGCGGGGCCCACCGCACTGCTTCCCTCCTTCAAACGCCTCAGCTTCTCCCTTGAAACTGCAGATAATAACAACCAACCACACAAAGTGCTTCTGAGGCTACATTAAGGGAATGTGTTTTTAAATCATTTGTCGACCATAAAACATGAAACAAAGTATCGCTATATTGTGTTAGTATCAATTCCTCATCAGGATCACATGAGTTTAACCACATCCCATTGCTAAAATCAATCTTGATTATGGTAAAACTCAAGAAGCTAAAAAGTACGAGTTTTGCAAACTTAGTTCTTGAAGAAAACATTCAAAAGCCTAAAGATCTCCTGTTCCAAATTAAACCTATTGTGTGAAACAGTGTCACAACCGTCTCTGCCAAGGAGGCCTTCTGACAGTCCCGTTAGACGGACACTCTCTGAGGCAGCGAGAAGAACGCAGAAGTCCACGGAGACGCGCCCGCAAGGAGGACCGAGACCAGCGGCTTCCTCCTCGGCTGGAAGCAAGGTCGCTGCGGCTTTCTGTCCCCTCTCCGTGCTGCTCCTCCTGCCTCTGGGAGGAGGGTCGTGTCAGCACGCCTGCTGACGCTCAGGAATGCTCACAGTGAAATGGAAACTCTGACTGCTCCCCATCCAAAGTGCTTTCAGATGCTCAAGCAGAAGAGAGAACAGATGGGTCCCCACCGCCACCAGCAGCCATACCTAAGAAAGCTGTTTTCAAGAAGAACATGACATTCACAGCTTCCCAAAGCATAGTGGTAACTGTGCTCAAGATGATGCAAATATTTGTATCAATGCAAAGCCGAGAACTTCTCAAGTGGCCTAAGAATCGAGAATGGGAAACTCTGGCAGTGCCTTCCTCTTGGTGGCTGTATCCAGGTGCCCAGGCGTGTCCACATGGACCGCAGCATACCACACCTCCCTGATCCTCACCATCTCCCGAAGTTTGCCCAAGTTCATATTCATTGCATTGGTGATGCCATCCAGCCATCCCATTCTCTGCTGCCCCTTCTTGTCCTGCCTTCAATCTTTCCTAGCATCAGGGTCTTTTCCAATGAGTCAGCTCCTTGCATCAGATGGCCAAAGTACTGGAGCTTTAGCTTCTGCATCAGTCCTTCCAATGAATATTCAGGGTTGATTTCCTTTAAGATTGACTGGTTTGATCTCCTTGTAGTCCAAGGGACTCTCAGGAGTCTTTTCTGGCATGATCAGTTCATTTCAGTCGCTCAGTTGTGTCCGACTCTTTGCAACCCCATGAATCGCAGCAGGCCAGGCCTCCCTGTCCATCACCAACTCCCAGAGCACTCAGACTCACATCCATCGAGTCAGTGATGCCATCCAGCCATCTCATCCTCGGTTGTCCCCTTCTCCTCCTGCCCCAATCCCTCCCAGCATCAGGGTCTTTTCCAATGAGTCAACTCTTCGCATCAGGTGGCCAAAGTACTGGAGTTTCAGCTTTAGCATCATTCCTTCCAAAGAACGCCCAGGGCTGATCTCCTTTAGAATGGACTGGTTGGATCTCCTTGCAGTCCAAGGGACTCTCAAGAGTCTTCTCCAACACCACAGCTCAAAAGCAGCAATTCTTCAGCACTCAGCCTTCTTCACAGTCCAACTCTCACATCCATATATGACCACTGGAAAAACCATAGCCTTGACTAGATGGACCTTTGTTGGCAAAGTAATGTCTCTGCTTTTCAATATGCTATCTAGGTTGGTCATAACTTTCCTTCCAAGGAGTAAGCGTTTTTTAATTTCATGGCTGCAGTCACCATCTGCAGTGATTTTGGAGCCCCAAAATATAAAGTCTGACACCATTTCCACTGTTTCCCCATTTATTTCCCATGAAGTGATGGGACCGGATGCCATGATCTTCGTTTTCTGAATGTTGAGCTTTAAGCCAACATTTTCACTCTCCTCTTTCAATTTCATCAAGAGGCTTTTTACTTCCTCTTCCCTTTCTGCCATAAGGGTGGTGTCATCTGCATATCTGAGGTTATTGATATTTCTCCCGGCAATCTTGATTCCAGCTTGTGCTTCTTCCAGTCCAGTGTCTCTCATGATGTACTCTGCATAGAAGTTAAATAAGCAGGGTGACAGTATACAGCCTTAATGTACTCCTTTTCCTATTTGGAACCAGTCTGTTGTTCCATGTCCAGTTCTAACTGTTGCTTCCTGACCTGCATATGCGTTTCTTACTTACTTATTCTTACTTACTTATCCATAATTTCCAACTTCAAACATAATGGCAGAATTTTCAAGAAAACCAAACTATTATATCCCTATTAACTACTTAGAAAATCATTACAATGAAACATGTTAAATATATAATAAACGTATGTTCACATCCCAGCCAAACCTGCAAGGCAAGTGACTTCCCATCAGGGCTGTGACCAAACTCTGCCTGCTGCGCAGGAAGTGTCTCCTCAGTAACAGCTTCAGACTCGACTACCAAGCAAGGCCACAGGATCACCCACAATAGAGCAATCATGGAGCAATTAACTCCCCGGTAAAGAACTTGAAATGTTTCCAATTATAATCACACAGCACCCCTTTACAGAGAAAAGGCCAATCAAAGAATCAGACATCAAAAGGCCGTCAGGTCTTTCAATGCAGACCATTTCCAGACAGGGTTTACTCCACATAAAACCTCCTCTGGGGCATTTTCACTTTTCACTAGGAATAGAGATACATGGTTCAAATTACTCAAGGTCTCTTCAAAGTTCCTTGACATTTGTGTATTCCACACCTAACATGAGTAGATTTTATATCAAGCAATAAAATCTAGAGGCTCCAAATGTTAACAAAGCCTCCAATTTTCAAATTCTCTTGTTAAATTGCATGACCTCAAACTTGGGGGACTATGACTTAGGGAAGGAAGACAGGAAATTCAGTGAGGAGGCAGAGGCAGGCTTTTCTCGAGGACGGAAATGTCTGACACTCACTCATCTATGTTTATTATGTTCTGACACAATCTTTCTTCCAGAAGGCTGGTCGGTGTGCTTCCAACCTCATGACTTGGACATGAACACGTTACCAGGTGGACCTTAACTGTGGAGACTATCTGAGGCTGGAGTTGCCAGGGCAGGAATGGCACCATTGTCCCGGAATTAGTGACAGGGCCCTGGAGGCAGACAAGGCGATGGAGAGTGAGGACAGGGCTTCCCCATGTGCTCCATGAACGGTGTCGAGAATCTTTAAAATAAGGATAAAAGCTCAGAAGGAGCCGGCTGTGCTCTACTATATTAATAAAGCATATCTCACTGGTGTGAAAAATCAAAGAACACTCATGGCAACAGAGAATATGATGATTTTCTGGAGTTAAAAAAAACCATTTGGGAGATCTGAGTCAGCCTTTGATTCACTTATTAATTTTGCAGAAAGCTAACAGTGCTGCACAGCTCAGGAGGTCACCCAGCTCCACGTGGCGTGCTGTCCTCTTGAAAAAGAGGCAAAGACCACAGAGCAAGCTGAGATCAAGGACTTTTAAAAAAAAATCAAGTTTCAAGGTCACAAGAAGGTCACTACATGTTTAGATTTTAGTCACACCAACTAATCTATAATTGAATCTACACCAAATTACAATAATTGATTCCAAAAATGATGATGCCAACTTGCCAAAAATTGTTTTCATTAGGCAAGGATAAAATGGATGGGAGGGTGTATATTACATTTCAAAAAGAATTCTATCAAAAATATGTTAAGAACAGTTTTCTTCTTCATACACAAAGTGACATCTGGCTACCATCTCCTGAACAGACTCTCTCAAATACTTACTAACATAGCCACAAAGAGAAAGTAGAAAAATATTTTAAAAATCCCAATAACAAGAGCTGAGATGGAGAAACAAACAACTCAGTGAAAACACTTGAGCAGAATCTCCAATAAATACAAAGCAAATGGAAGTGGACTGTTAAAAAACAACAAAAAGCTATACAGGTCCACCTGAGAGCAAAGAAATTGGTCTCAGGAAACAGAAGCTTTGAAAAATGAGTAAGGAAGAAATCTTCCTTCCTTCCTCAGGTCAAAGATTCTGTGTCTAAAAATAAAATAAAATAAAATATTTTGGTAGCTGGGATTCCTCCTCAAAAAGGGAGCTACACAGCAACATATATTGATATTTTACACATATCCATTCAGAGTCAGGAGCTCCCAGAAGACGTCCAGACTGCGAGTAAAGGACACATGGTAATGTGCTGTATATAGAAGACTCTAATCTCCATAAAGAAAGTGATATGGATGGACACAAACAGCAGAAACCTGAATTCAAAACATACTGAGAACTATGGATTCACATTTGTTCAGAAAAAGCAGACACTCATACAGGTGATGAGAAAGTATCTCATCAGTAAAGCAAAGTTTCTCTAGGCGATACTTTCCCGGAAACGTGGAACTTCACTGGCAGCTGACAATTTCTTTCTACCCAGTTGCCTATCTCTAGGAACACAGAGGGATGCAGGTCAACATGGAGCAGAGACGACCCACACCCAAACACGCAGCACACTAACGTCAGACGGCATGCACAAAAGCAGAAATGCATGTGTTTGCTAAATAATTAACTCAAGACCAAACAAAATGTACCCTGTTCAAAGTTGAGGAACAACGTAGACAAACATCAGTTAGAATCTGAAAGCCACTGCATAAGCTAGGAATAGAACCAGGGGAGAAAACATCCTAGACACAGAAGAAAAACCTATTAATAGAATATCCAGAAGAAAATATCAGAAAAACTGTGACGTATTGGAAAGATAGATGACTGTCTAATGATATAGGGGGTAAAGCCTTAAGAATTTGCTAAGATTTAAAATATCAATAATATTTAAAACAAGGAATGATTAAGATGAAAAGGGATTTAAAAAGAGAAAAATTGGCCCATTTTTTGATTGGGTCATTTATTTTTCTGGAATTGAGCTGCATAAGTTGCTTGTATATTTTTGAGATTAGTTGTTTGTCAGTTGCTTCATTTGCTATTATTTTCTCCCATTCGGAAGGCTGTCTTTTCACCTTGCTTATATTTTCCTTTGTTGTGCAGAAGCTTTTAATTTTAATTAGATCCCATTTGTTTATTTTTGCTTTTATTTCCAGAATTCTGGGAGGTGGATCATAGAGGATCCTGCTGCGATTTATGTCGGAGAGTGTTTTGCCTATGTTTTCCTCTAGGAGTTTTATAGTTTCTGGTCTTACGTTTAGATCTTTAATCCATTTTGAGTTTATTTTTGTGTATGGTGTTAGAGAGTGATCTAGTTTCATTCTTTTACAAGTGGTTGACCAGCTTTCCCAGCACCACTTGTTAAAGAGATTGTCTTTACTCCATTGTATATTCTTGCCTCCTTTGTCAAAGATAAGGTGTCCATATGTGTGTGGATTTAACTCTGGGCTTTCTATTTTGTTCCATTGATCTATATTTCTGTCTTTGTGCCAGTACCATACTGTCTTGATGACTGTGGCTTTGTAGTAGAGCCTGAAGTCAGGCAAGTTGATTCCTCCAGTTCCATTCTTCTTTCTCAAGATTGCTTTGGCTATTTGAGGTTTTTTGTATTTCCATACAAATCTTGAAATTATTTGTTCTAGTTCTGTGAAAAATATCGCTGGTAGCTTGATAGGGATTGCACTGAATTTGTAGATTGCTTTGCGTAGTATACTCATTTTCACTATATTGATTCTTCTGATCCATGAACATGGTGTATTTCTCCATCTATTAGTGTCCTCTTTGATTTCTTTCATCAGTGTTTTATAGTTTTCTATATATAGGTCTTTAGTTTCTTTAGGTAGATATATTCCTAAGTATTTTATTCTTTTCGTTACAATGGTGAATGGAATTGTTTCCTTAATTTCTTTTTCTACTCTCATTATTAGTGTATAGGAATGCAAGGGATTTCTGTGTGTTGATTTTATATCCTGCAACTTTACTGTATTCATTGATTAGCTCTAGTAATTTTCTGGTGGAGTCTTTAGGGTTTTCTATGTAGAGAATCATGTCATCTGCAAACAATGAGAGTTTTACTTCTTCTTTTCCAATTTGGATTCCTTTTATTTCTTTTTCTGCTCTGATTGCTGTGGCCAAAACTTCCAGAACAATGTTGAATAGTAGCGGTGAAAGTGGGCACCCTTAGTCTTGTTCCTGACTTTAGGGGAAATAAGAAAGCTGTGGTACATATACACAATGGAGTATTACTCAGCCATTAAAAAGAATACATTTGAATCAGTTCTAATGAGATGGATAAAACTGGAGCTGATTATACACAGTGAAGTAAGCCAGAAAGAAAAACACCAATACAGTATACTAACACATATATATGGAATTGAGAAAGATGGCAATGATGACCCTGTATGCAAGACAGCAAAAGAGACACAGATGTGTAGAGCGGACTTTTGGACTCAGAGGGAGACGGTGGGATGATTTGGGAGAATGGCATTGAAACATGTATACTATCATGTAAGAAACGAATCACCCGCCTATGTCCGATGCAGGATACAGGATGCTTGGGGCTGGTGCACAGGAATGACCCAGAGAGATGTTATGGGGAGAGGGGTTCATGTTTGGGAACGCATGTACACCCGTGGTGGATTCATGTCAATGTATGGCAAAACCAATACAGTATTGTAAAGTAAAATAAAGTAAAAATAAAAATTAAACAAAAGAGAAAAATATAGAGCACAATAAAATTTCATAATAAAAATAAAAGAGAGCAGAAATGCAGGTACAGAAAATAAAATCAATAATGTTATAAACCATCTTAAACACATACTCAGAGTTCAAAAAACTGATGAAAAATATAGTAAAAAAATCATAAATATGAAGGAATGATAAAAGATTTTTTAAATGGATGTGGAAAGAAGTGTTAAAAAAAATAACTCAATAAAGATGTTGAACAGAAGAGTTTGGAGTGTAACAGACAACTCTGGGCCAGAGATAAAGATGTGAGATTTACTAAATGCATGGTACTTGAAGCTACAGAGCTTTACGAAATCACTTAAGAAGCGGGCATATATACAGAAAAAGAGATGGTCTAGGACTGAACCCAGGGAACTTTGAAACATGGAATCCTGGTGGCAAAGGAGGACTCAGTTCAAAGGAGACTAAAAAAGAGCCTCCAATCAAGTAGGAAGAAAACCATCGGAAGCGTCTGGCACCATGCAAGCACAGAGAAGACAGAATTTCAGGAAGAAGAGAAAGCACTTCACGAGAGAGGGCATCACCCGAGACGAGGACCCAGAAGGCCCCGCCCCCTGCAGACACACTGAACGTACAGCCGCACAGCGTGAGTCACTCTAAAGAAATCCAGAAACTAGCTGAGCAGCTCCTGCACACTGCCCGGCTCTGGCAGCAGCAGGCCTTGCATTTACAAGCCCCACAGGACTGCAGCTCTTAACGGGCACAGAACAGTGGGCCTGCGGTGACACACCTGGGCCATGTCCAGCGGAGCAGGACACACTCCTGCCGTAAACCTCCCCACTCTCCACTCCCAGCTCCTCCCTGCGGAGCACAGGGTTTGGACTCCACTACAGACAGTCATCAAATCACAAAGCAAGAGAGCATGAAAGGAACAGTGGAATTACAAACAGCCAGAAAACTTTAAAAATGGTAGCAGTGAATCCATAACTGTCACTAACTACTTTAAATGTAAATGGATTAAATACTCTAATGTACATAAGATAGAGAGTGGCCATATGAATTAGGATTAAGAAAACAAAACAGACTCAACTACGTGCTGCCTATAACTAAGCCTACAAGAGACTCACCTCAGCTTCAAGTACACATAGTCTGAAAGTAGAGGGATAAAAGGAGATAAACCACAGCCAATGGAAACCAAAATACAGCAGAAGCAGACGTACTTTATCACACAAGAGACCTGAAGCCAACAGCTGGAACAAGAGACAAAGAAGGTCCTTACATGATGATAGAAGGGTGAACTGATTAAAAGAATGCAGCACTCATAAATACTTGCGCACCTAACACGGGAGAAAAGAGCTCTACAACGCGAACAGACTGACAGACCTGAGAGAGACAGACAACAAAACATCAGCGGGGACATCAGCCTACTTTCAGCACTGCGCAGGCCGCCCAGAGAGGAAGCCGCTAAGGGAACTCTGCACTTGAGCTATGCATTAGATGACGCAGCTAAGGGACATTCCACTCAACAGCGGCAAAGCACACAAACCCTTCTCCAGGGTATTGCCTAATAAACCGTAATGGAACAGAATACAAAGAAGACTGTACACGTATGTATAACTGAATCACTTTCCTGTACAGCGTAAATTAACACAACATTGGACATCAACTACACTTAAAAACTGAACACGCAGAAACAGAGAAGAACAATAGTCGCCTGGAGCTGTGGGTAGGGGAAATAGGGGGAGATTGGTTAAAAGAGCACAAATTTTAACTTAAAGATAAATAAGGTCTGAGGATATAAAGATAACTGTGGTTGATAACATTGTATTGTATAATTAAAATTTGCTAATAACATAGAACTTTTAAAAAAACTTTTTAAAACCATTTTTTAAAAAATTAAATGGTCAACTTAATAAAAACAAAAACCTTTTGATACCCTGTAATATCCATTCATTTCTAAAAATATAAAGAATTCTTAGGAATGCAAGGGAGTTTCCTTAACTTGAAATAAGGTGTCTATCAAAAACCTTCAACCTAAAACATTGAAAATAAATTCAGCAAAAGTGCCAGATGAAGGAGTTCAGTATTTAAAAAATGTATCGAAGATTTTGGTTCAGCTAGATCCATTACTTACAAAACATAATTTTAAAAAAGATAAAAAAAGAATAGAATCTGGAAGGGGATATTCTCATTTATTAAAGTTCAACATTTAATTTGTATTCACAGCAATTAAAATGATATAACAGATGGTACATTTAAGTGAAATCATACATTCATCTTTCTCTATGTGATTTATTCCACTTGGCATAATACCTTCCAAGTCTATCCATGTTGTAAAAAAAAATGGCAAGATTTCCTTCTTTTTATGGCTGAATAATATTCCATTGTGTGTATACACATCTTTCTTGCCTGTCCATCTACTGATGGACAGTTAGGTTGCGTCCACATCTAGCTTATTGTAAATAATGCTGTTATGAACACTGGGGTGCACATAACTTTCCAAATTATGTTTTTGTTTCCTTCAGATAAACACCCAGAAGTGGAACGGCTGGATCATGTCATAGTTCACTTTTTAATTCTTGAGAAACCTCCATACTGTTTTCCATAGTGGATGTTCCAATTTACATCCCAACCACCATTTCACGAGAGTTCCTTTAATCCACATCCTCACCAACACTTGTGTATGTCTTGTCTTTATGATAACCGCCCTGCTAACAAGTGTGGGGTGGTATCTCATTGCAGCTTTCTAAAAACCAAAACAAGCCAACAAAACAAGACAAACAGAATAGACTTCATAGATGAGAGAACAAACCAGCAGCCTGCAGAGGAGACGGGAGCGAGGGGCTGCAAGGGGCAGGTGAGGGGTGAAGAGGGGCGGGCGCAGCTACAAGCAGGTGAGTCGTGGGGATGTCGTGGACACCTCAGGGCACAGCCTCAGGAACGCTGCAGTGACTGCATGGTGACAGACGGTGTAGCCTCACTGAGCTGACCATCTGGTAAGGTGTTGTTCACGTTCAGTCCCTCAGTCGTGTCCGACTCTTTGCGACCCCATGGACTGCAGCACACCAGGCCTCCCTGTCCTTCACCACCTCCCGGAGTTCACTCAAACTCATGTCCATCAAGTCAGTGATGCCATCCAACCATCTCATCCTTGGTCGTCCCCTTCTCCTCCTGCCCCCAATCCCTCCCAGCATCAGAGTCTTTTCCAATGAGTCAGCTCTTCACATCAGGTGGCCAAAGTATTGGAGCTTCAGCTTCAGCATCAGTCCTTCCAATGAACATCCTTTAGGATGGACTGGTTGGATCTCCTTGCAGTCCAAGGGACTCTCAAGAGTCTTCTCCACACCACAGTTCAAAAGCATCAATTCTTTGGTGCTTAGATTTCTTTATAGTCCAACTCTCACATGCATACATGACCACTGGAAAAACCATAGCTTTGACTAGACAGACCTTCATTGGCAAATTGATGTCTCTGCTTTTTAATATGCTACCTAGGTTTGTCACAGCTTTTCCTTCAAGGAGCAACCGTCATTTAATTTTGTGGCTGCAGTCACCATTTGCAGTGATTTTGGAGCCCAAGAAAATAAAATCTGTCACTGTTTCCATTGTTTCCCCATGTATTTGCCATAAAATGATGGAACCGGATGCCATGATCTTCATTTTTTGAATGTTGTAACGTATAAAAATATCAAATATTACGTGCAACAGCTGAAACTAATACTCATGCAAATGAATTAACTTCAATAAGATAATAAAATGACAAACAGTAGATAGTTCTATTTAATGTGACCATAAGCGATTTTGATTTTTTTATCTGTGCTCTTCTGTAATTTTACAATTCTCTACAGCAAGCATGTACTAGTTTGTGATAAAAATAAAGCTAAAGAACAGATACTTTGAAAAGCTTTCTCATTGCACAATGTTGGCAACCAGAGTTCACCCTCCAAGGACCTAGGGTGGGTTCACTTGAACAGAAGTCTTCTGTTAACGATGGTAGAAAAAAAAGCATTTCTTTTTTAGATTAGCCTAGAACTTAAGTGGCAGTGACATGTCATAAACTTCTTAAATAACTCAACTATAAAATAATTTACCAATTTCTGGTTATATTTAATCCAGCTTTGACATAATTTAATTTTAGCTATATAAAATCTAAAATGATTTCATACATTTCGAATAATATCTTCCTGCTCTCCAACTCTATATAATATCTAGGTTTTTAGTGGTAACATTATAGGTAAATATGAAAATCTGATATATTTTAATTGAAAATGTACTGTAAACTGTATCTGTTCTTAATTTTAGTAATAATAATAAAAGAAAAAAACCTGAATATTTACAAACTTAACCAGTCTTTATATATTCTTCATTAAGGGCTCCCCTGGTAGCTCAGTCAGTGAAGACACTGCCTGCAGCGCAGAAGACCCAGGTTCAGTCCCTGGGTCAGGAAGATCCCCTGGAGAAGGAAACGGTGACCCCGAACTCTTGCCTGGAAAATCCTATGAGCAGAGGAGCCTGGTAGCTGCAGTCGATGGGCACAGAGAGTGGGGCACGATCTGGTGACTAAACTACCAAGCCTTGGTTTAAACCAACACATCTTCTTTAATAAGTACCATAAAATAAAAGAAAAACCTGAAAATTTACAGACTTACTCAGTCTTTAAATTTATATATTCTTGGTTAAAACCAACACCATACAGCCTATTTTGACATTGCAGTGGAACCTATTTTTAGTTACTCCTCCAAGAAAACTTAAAAAGTAAAAATCTTGTTTTCTACACAGAATAAAACGTTTTATCAAGGTGACCCTGTAAAGATGTTTCATACACTTAAAAGGCATAGAAATCTTCAGACTGAGTATCCAAGTTCGCAGGCTTCCTTTAGCTTCTTCCTAGAAGCTCCTGGATTCTTTTTTTTTTTTTTTTCTATTTTAAAGTATATATCACTATTAATCCTCAGAGGTTTTTTAAAACAAACAAACAAACAAACTTACAAACAAAATGACTAAGCCACAGCTTCTCACTTCATCGACATATAAAAATAAAATTGGAATTATACTATTCAGTGGTACTTTAAAATCCCTACACAAGACTGGATTTTACCAAGCTCTCCCTTTCTACCAAACTTCAAACTTCCAGCCTCTGGGGCAAACTGCAAAACTACCTGCTTTGAATGTATCTTTATCCAGATTTTTGCAGTAAGCCTTGTTCAAATGAAAAACAAACGTCATCAGCATGTAGTCCACGTCTCTGAATAATCACAAAGTTGTTTAGCATCCCATTTAAATCTTCTTTAAGATTAGTCTCCAGCAAATAAAAATACAAAAACACTGTCATTATAACTCTGCAGTTTTACCATCTCTACTCTAAGGCATTCTTATTTGAAGATTAATCACTATTCCTACTAATGCTATAAATGTTGATTTATGACAACAAACACACAACCAGAGATAAACGAAGGAGATTTAAAAGAACCTTTTAAATAGGAAAGCTTTTCCATCCTTGTTTAAAAATATAACTTCTCTAAAAATATAACTCTAGAGGTAGTCTACCTTCCACTGCAGGGAGAGATTAAGAATCTATGTATCCTGAGAAAGTAAACACTGTTTTTATAAAGCCGTGTGTCAGTTTGTTGGAAAAATAACACCCCAAAACTATTTAATAAAAAACAAACCCATAGATAAAGCAGGCAAAAGAACAGGTGCTGTTCATTTTTGTATAAGAATAACTTTCAATAAACCAGATGGTGAACACTTGCTGAATATCACTAGCATTGAGAGTTGGCTTCAAAACAGGTCAAATTAAAATATAATTCAAGAACACTGTGAGCCATTTTAGAAAACATCAGGAATTCTTTCTAACAGTTCTGTGTGCAAGTGAAACTGTCCTTGTGGGTAATGGTACATGAAAACGAAATTATGCATTTTCTATAAAGGCCAATTATCAATCACAGAAACCCTTACAGGAGGGAGGAATTCTTGTGAAAATCAAGACCATGGTAAAATCAGCCCTCGAGACGCTTCCACACTCTTTCCTTGCTGTCATACCTGCTCAATTTTAGTCTCCCGGTCACCAGCTAGCAGGTCCATGAATCAGATCCCGTGTGTCTCAGAGCCTCACACAGAGGTGATATACTGTGTTTTCAGAATCAGAGGTTCAAACCTCCACCAGGGTGAAGTAAAAGGGAGCAAAGTCCTCCAACAGCTCCCGTCCGGTGCCAAACCGACCCGAAACCCGCCAGCTGCAGCCGGCTCTGACGCCGCCGTGCAGTCCAAGGCCCCTCCCGCGAGCTGCGTCTTACTCGGCACAACCTGACCCTGGACGGAGGGTAGGAACTGGGAATGAGCGTGCTCCTCTCAGCACGGCTGCGACAGCCCACACGCGGAGAGCGCTCGCGCGGACACCGCCACCAGCAGCGACGGAGAGACGGTCACGGGCCCACTGCGCAACGCGCTTCCACAGACGAGAATAAAACAGAACGACCGGCTCCAGCAGTTCGCTCCTGGGTAGACAGGAAGAAGCGAACACGCGTGGCCCCCAGCGTGCACAGCCGCGCGCCTTACAACACCCAGGACCCGGGAACCGCGCAAGTGCCCACCAGCGGGTGACCGCAGAAGGGGGACGCGCGACGGCGCACCACTCGGCCGCGGAAAGGATCGCTACCCTGCCGCGCACAGCGACGAGGCAGGCCCCGGAGAACACTATGCTTAGTGAAGTCAGGCGGAGAAAGACAAACACTGTGCGACCTCACTTATGTGTGGACTCTAAAAAATAACACAGATGAACATACGTGCAAAACAGAAACAGACGTGCAGATACAGAAAACACACTTGTCGTTAGACAAGGAGAGAGGAGGGAAGGGGAAAACCGGGGCTACGGGATTAACAGATACAACTATGTGCAAAGCGGGTAAGCAGCGAGGACACAGCTGCAGGGCAGGAAATTACAGCCTTTATCTTACAATAGCTTATGACAGGGTATAATCTGCACAAATACAAGTCACTAGGCTGTACATTTGATTTTGGTCATACCTGAATGGTCTACTGGTTTTCCCTACTTTCCTCAGTTTAAGTCTAAATTTGGCAATAAGGAATTCATGATCTGAGCCACAGTCAGCTCCCCGTCTTGTTTTTGCTGACTCTATCGGCTGCAAAGAATATAATCAATCTGATTTTGGTGTTGACCATCTCGTGATGTCCATGTGTAGAGTCTTCTCTTGTGTTGTTAGAAGAGGGTGTTTGCTATGACCAGTGCGTTCTCTTGGCAAAACTCTATTAGCCTTTGCCCTGCTTCATTCCGTACTGCAATGCCAAATTTGCCTGTTACTCCAGGTGTTTGTTGACTTCCTACTTTTGCATTCCAGTCCCCTATAATGAAAAGGACATCTTTTTTGGGTGTTAGTTCTAAAAGGTCTTGTAGATCTTCATAGAACCATTCAACTTCAGCTTCTGCAGCATTACTGGTTGGGGCATAGACTTGGATTACCGTGATATTGAATGGTTTGCCTTGAAAACGAACAGATCATTCTGTCGTTTTTGAGACTGCATCCAAGTACTGCATTTCGGACTCTTTTGTTGACCATGATGGCTACTCCATTTCTTCTGAGGGATTCCTGCCCTCAGTAGTAGATATAATGGTCATCTGAGTTAAATTCACCCATTCCAGTCCATTTTAGTTCGCTGATTCCTAGAATGTTGACGTTCACTCTTGCCATCTCTTGTTTGACTACTTCCAATTTGCCTTAATTCATGGGACCTAACATTCCAGGTTCCTATGCAACATTGCTCTTTACAGCATTGGACCTTGCTTCTATCAACAGCCACATCCACAACTGGGTATTGTTTTTGCTTTCGCTCCATCCCTTCATTCTTTCTGGAGTTATTTCTCCACTGATCTCCAGTAGCATATTGGGCATATTATACAGTAGCATATTATACAGTGGAAGTGAGAAATACATTTAAGGGACTATATCTGATAGACAGAGTGCCTGATGAACTATGGACGGAGGTTCGTGACATTGTACAGGAGACAGGGATCAAGACCATCCCCATGGAAAAGAAATGCAAAAAAGCAAAATGGCTGTCTGGGGAGGGCTTACAAATAGCTGAAAAGAAGAGAAGTGAAAAGCAAAGGACAAAAGGAGAGATGTGAGCATCTGAATGCAGAGTTCCAAAGAATAGCAAGGAGAGATAAAAAAGCCTTCCTCAACAATCAATGCAAAGAAATAGAGGAAAAGAACAGAATGGGAAAGAGTAGAGATCTCTTCAAGAAAATTAGAGATACCAAGGGAACATTTCATGCAAAGATGGGCTCGATGAAGGACAGAAATGGTCTGGACCTAACAGAAGCAGAAGATACTAAGAAGAGGTGGCAACAATACTCAGAAGAACTGTACAAAAAGGATCTTCACGACCCGGATAATCATGACGGTGTGATCACTCACCTAGAGCCAGACATCCTGAAATGTGAAGTCAAGTGGGCCTTAGAAAGCATCACTATGAACAAAGCTAGTGGAGGTGATGGAATTCCAGTTAAGCTACTTCAAATCCTGAAAGATGATGCTGTGAAAGTGTTGCACTCAATATGCCAGCAAATTTGGAAAACTCAGCAGTGGCCACAGGACTGGAAAAGGTCCGTTTTCATTCCAATCTCAAAGAAAGGCAATGCCAAAGAATGCTCAAACTACCACACAATTGCACTCATCTCACATGCTAGTAAAGTAATGCTCAAAATTCTCCAAGACAGGCTTCAGCAATACGTGAACCGTGAACTTCCAGATGTTCAAGCTGGTTTTAGAAAAGGCAGAGGAACCAGAGATCAAATTGCCAACATCTGCTGGATCATTGAAAAAGCAAGAGAGTTCCAGGAAAACATCTATTTCTGCTTTATTGACTATGCCAAAGCCTTTGACTGCGTGGATCACAATAAACTGTGGAAAATTCTGAGAGAGATGTGAATACCAGACCACCTGACCTGCCTCTTAAGAAACCTATATGCAGGTCAGAAACCAACACTTAGAACTGGACATGGAACAACAGACTGGTTCCAAATAGGAAAAGGAGTACGTCAAGGCTGTATACTGTCACCCTGCTTATTTAACTTCTATGCAGAGTACATCAGGAGAAATGTTGGGCTGGAAGAAGCACAAGCTGGAATCAAGATTGCCAGGAGAAATCTCAATAACCCTCAGATATGCAGATGACACCACCCTTATGGCAGAAAGTGAAGAGGAACTAAAAAGCCTCTTGATGAAAGTGAAAGAGGAGAGTGAAATGGTTGGCTTAAAGCTTAACATTCAGAAAACAAAGATCATGGCATCTGGTCCCATCACTTCATGGCAAATAGACGGGGAAACAATGGAAACAGTGTCAGACTTTATTTTTGGGGGCTCCAAAATCACTGCAGATGGTGACTGCAGCCATGAAATTAAAAGATGCTTACTCCTTGGAAGGAGAGTTATGACCAACCTAGATAGCTATTAAAAAACAGAGATATTACTTTGCCAACAAAGGTCCGTCTAGTCAAGGCTATGGTTTTTCCAGTGGTCATGTATGGATGTGAGAGTTGGACTGTGAAGAAAGCTGAGTGCTGAAGAATTGATGCTTTTGAACTGTGGTGTTGGAGAAGACTCTTGAGAGTCCCTTGGACTGCAAGGAGATCCAACCAGTCCGTCCTAAAGGAGATCAGTCCGGGGTGTTCATTGGAAGGACTGATGCTGAAGCTGAAACTCCAATACTTTGGCCACCTGATGCAGAGAGCTGACTCATTGGGAAAGACCCTGATGCTGGGAGGCATTGGGGGCAGGGGGAGAAGGGGGGGACAGAGGATGAGATGGCTGGATGGCATCGCCAACTCGATGGACATGAGTCAGAGTGAACTCCGGGAGTTGGCGATGGACAGGAGGCCTGGCATGCTGCAATTCATGGGGTCGCAAAGAGTCAGACGGGACTGAGTAACTGAAGTGAACTGAACTGAAAGCTGTTTAAAATAACGTGCCAGGGTAAGATCAGCTCTTCTGACGAACTTGTCTGTCCCTCCATAAGATAAAGAGAGAGAAAGCGGTAAGAGCTGGCACACACAGCAGACACTGCTGGAGGTGCCCTGCAGTAACTGTTCCAAGCCTCCTGACAACCTTAGGAGGAAGGGTCATGTGACGGAGGTAAAGACTGATCAGACAGATGGAGCCCCAGGCCCAGCGTCACAGGCTGGTAACCTGAGCTGGAACCTGGACCCACGAGAACTGGAGCCAGAGCCCACGCTCTTACAGGAAGCTCACGTGCCTCCCCAAACCACCTGAAACAGCTCCGGTCAAGGTGAATTTGGAATTTCAAACAGAAACAAGTTCCTTTCATTTCATCTCCATTGTACTTTACATGCTTACATTACACTTTAATTTCAATTATGTTAATTTCTACTTATACTGTAAGTCATTTCAGTCTGTTTTAGAAATACAGATATTTTATTTGCTGTTTCTTATAATAGGTTCACTGTATCTCTGTATTATAAACACAGGAAATATTCACTTGCTGAAGTAACCTCTAAAAAAAAAAATCACTCATTTATTTTCCTGCGTTGACCATTATGTAAGTGGAATCAGCCCTACAAAATATCAGTAACATTCTAAAAAAAAAAAGAAATTCTAGATAGAAACCCCAGGATGAAAATAAGACTTTGTATTTAAATCCCTAAGACAGATTTTCTCCAAAAGGAAGAGCCGAGTAGCTTTACAGACATTCTATTGGGTCAGCCTCTGGAAGAAAACACTGATTTGCATTCTGCATACATGAACAGAGAAAAAAATCCCTCAAAGAGGAGTATGGCACACTTTGAACATCTAGTCGACGGGAAGCAGCAAAGGGAAGCCAGCTGAGCATCGAGATGAGGCAGGGGCCCTCGGGCGGCCGAGCTCTGCAAGGACGTCGTGGACTCAGAGGGTCAGGCAGACTGCTTCTGGGTTGCCTATAATTCTCCCCTAACTCATGAAATAGGGACACAAACACCGCATTTCCTCCTTGTTGCAAAATTTCTACTTTTACAAACAATGCAGGAATCCCAACAATGCATTGCTCAGTAGAAGGCAAAATACCTATTTCACACTATTGTAAATAAAAGAAGGTCAGGAATATCTCATGTTAAGCTAAGCAGGAAAACCGCACCGACAATCCCCCCGGGGTCTCTGTGAAAGCCCCCAGTGCCCTGTTGGCACCAACAGGCAGTACCCTGCACGATGTACTGAGGGACGGAAACAACGGTTTAGTTGAATAAGGGCTTGATTCCTGTAGGGCCATTCACAACCAGAGCACCTGGAGACCTACGTAGCATATTCTGGTGAAGTCACCACTACTCACTTTCAGTACTAAAAATCTGAAAGTTTAGATATATTAGTGTCAGAGTAGAAATAGTTATGGTTACAACTGACAACACAAAAAAAGTTAAAATGGATCAGAATAAATCTGTTTTGAAGCAGTTCTGCATTTTACTGCCACAGAGGACTTTGAAAGAGGTATCAATCAAGAAGATGGCTTCGGAAGGTTTCACAGCTTGCTTTAGAATAGTCAATTTATACACGATCTCAGAACAATGCTCTATTTTTTCTACAGCAGCCAAAACTTAGAAATCAAATTTGGTAAACGTACAAATATCTACACGTGTTGTTCATAGCTGTTAACTCCTCCAAAAACAAACAAACAAACAAACAAACCATACTTTGGTTAGTCTTTTGAGGAGTTACACCAAATTATTTTGTTGCCTATGGTGATTTTTCATTCATTACTTAGTTTCTCATTTGGTTTAATTATTTATCTTTGAAAAATGAACACACACAATTCATACCATTTACAGTTATAGTTTCAGATACTTTTTAGTTACAAGGGGCTATAAAATATTTTTTGCATCAAAAATGAAATAAAAAGCAAAAAAAAAACCGTTTAGGATACGTGTTGACTAAAAGCTGTAAGTAGTAGGAGAGTAAATTTAAACTTTTATTTTCTGAAAACATGGACAAGTAGGCAAATTAAATTAGCTTTAGGAGCTGTATTCACAGTAGGTGCCAACTCCAAATCAGGGTCGCTCTTCACACCAACGGGGGGTGAAGTGTCACCCGAGCTCTGAATCCAAGACTGAGCTGAACGCACACATCATGTTTCCAGGAGCGTACTGATTCCCATGCCACCTCCAGCTCTGACGGCCTCTTCTGTACGTTCAACACACACAGAGGCAAGCAACCCTATTGAGTGAAAGAATGGATGGATGGATGGGTGGATGGATGCCACCACATTCTAAAACTCAGATTTTTCACCTTTGTGTATATTTTTATTATGGAAGAAACTGTTCATAATCATGACAAATTTCCGTATCATACACCTCTCTTCTAGAAAAATGGAACTGTCTCTGGACCCACCGGGTCTAACACTATTCTTGGATTGAAAAGCAGCAGCAGTTGCCCCCAGAATATTCTCCTTCAGGGAAACAGCCAGGTTGTGCTGTTTGCTCTGACGTGCAAACCCCATAATAAACTGCTCTCCTACCTCAGCTCAGACTACCCCCGCTCTACCCGGTGCTAGATCATTAAGGTCAC
Organism: Oryx dammah; assembly: GCF_014754425.2. Taxonomy (NCBI): domain Eukaryota; kingdom Metazoa; phylum Chordata; class Mammalia; order Artiodactyla; family Bovidae; genus Oryx; species Oryx dammah. The sequence goes on along the minus strand of NW_024070192.1, from coordinate 850,364 downwards.
ACAGACGTTTAGTGGAAGTAAAGACATCTCCTACAAGGGGAATGGGAGACACAGATCCACAAGGGACAGTGTTAACAACCTAAACTAGCTTTCTTTAACTCCAAGTGAAACTTCACATTTCGGTAAACACCTCTGAAACCTTAAACAGATTCTGTTGGATACTGACACTATGGGGCTTCAGAATTTTTCACAGTGAAGATGGAAAGAACACACTACGGCACTTATGTCAACAGCTTGATACTCAGCAGCGCTGTGGACCTCCAACGCCCGCGCCAGAGTAGAAAGCTGTTAACAACAGGGTTGTGTCTTGAGCTATAGCTACCAAACCTTCCATTTCTTTTCACAAGATACTACAAAATATAGACATTTTAGGTACTACACAAATATTGGTTGATCTACTGTTACTTGAAGGAATTATCTCTTTCTTTATGGATATAAAATAAATGCACATCAACAAACTACTGGAAAAAGTGTAAAGAAGTCACGGGAGAGAAGTAGAACACACAGAAAGGAGACTGCGGAACCTGGAGCAGGTAAAGAGGCCGTGACTCAACATTTCACAGAGGAAACAGTGAGTTAACGAGGGATCGAGGAGGACATGTCCTCCACCAGCAAGACGCCCTCGCTGTGCTGCCATTCAAGCCGGCGCCCAAGCACGGTTATCTGACAGCGTGCAGCGCAGGCCGCCGCTCCCCTCTGAGGCCGCCTGACTCCCGCGTGCTCTCAGCTCGCTGCACTACCAGGCAGGGGGCGGCTGCGCGACCCCCCAGGGAGAACCTCACACCTGCTCTCTGTGACCCTAGACATTCTTTCTGGCCTTTCTCTAAATTATTCCTGCTTGACATTTGGAAAAGCTCAGAAAATGGAACTTGCTGATTCCCTGGGAGTCAGCTAGACACACTGCGCCCGAGCAAGCTCTCTTCCTAAGTCAGATTCTCGGGCCAAGTGCCCTCGTGACCTTTCTTCCAAGAAAGTCCTTATCACTCAAAGCTCTGCACTGTACCTGCCCAAGGGCTTGAACATCCTCCCAAGTGGACTACAACACAGGAAGGAATTATATTCACTGTCTGAAACACGGTGAGAACGCAACATTTACTGAATACATCAATATTTTCCAGCTAAAAACTACAGGACAATATCATCCAGTAATAAGGAAGGCCTAATCAACTTAGTAAATGATTGGAAAAGACAAATATATATGTAAACATATTTTAATGTGTATGCTTAGGTATCATAAAACAAAGCCTTAGCTAAACAATGCCTGTATAATAGTCCATTTTTAAATATAACAACCGAAACATATCATTATCCAAATTCCTCCAAAAAAATCTACAGAGGAGTTTCTAAATGTCCTAAGATCTAAATCTTATTGTTGTTATTATTATTTTTAATCTGTTTTCATTTAAGAGTAGGAAAGGATCTGAAACCACTAAGCTCTCTTTCGTACATTCCTATCACTTAAAAACAGCTGAATTGATTTTTTTTCCTTTAAAAAAATTTATTGGCTAGTAATAAAATTCTGAAAATAGAGATTCATGATGGAAAACTGACTCAAACTAAACCACAGCAAGGTTATGATAAAAATAATCATGCTTGGGTTTTAGTCACTTAATTTGGCTCACAGTTTAGAATAAGAGTATTTTTTAAAATTAAATATATTACAATTTTACTCACTTCAAAGCTTCCTCAAATTTATGGATTTTCTTTTGAGCATCTTCCTTTTCCTTGTCAAGCTCATTCTGTAAGTCGTGAATCTGCCATGACAAAGACACAAAATTTACTAAAAGACAAATCAAGTTTCCTCAAAGGAAAAACATAACGAAACAGTAATCTTAAATCCATTTTTAATATAAAATTAGATTTAGATTTTTCAAGATAGAGGCTTGGTTAACCATAATCATTTACCGTAAAATTATTTTAATACTATTCTTCTGATAATAACTTTCTGGTCAAAGTTAATCATTGTTTAAATGTGCCTGCATGTGGAATCCCTGTAAAATAAACTGATACGTAAAATTAAAAAAGGAAAATTCGGAATTTTTTTTAACATTCCACACATTAACTAAAGGAAAGTAATCTAGTGAGATACAGGAGAATACAAAAAATAATGTCTCTATCTGGCTTCCCTGGAGACTCATGGTAAAGCATCTGCCTGCAAGGCAGGAGTCCTGGGTTCCATCCCTGGGTCAGGAGGATCCCCTGGAGAAGGGAATGGCTACCCACTGCAGGATTCTTGCCTGGAGAATCCCTTGGACAGAGAAGCCTGGTGGGGTACAGTCCGTGGGGTCACAAAGAGTCGGACACGACTGCGCCAGTAAGCACCGACATGCACGTTCCCCAAGCACACACAGGTTAGGGTGAACTAGCCGTCTGCTTCCAGAACGATGTGCACAGCCTCCCCCTGAGTCTGGGAAGCCCCCCAGGAGCACCGCTCTCCTAGTGCGGTGGCCTGTGACGGGTGGTTGGCAGCCAGGAGGCGGCGGCCACGTGAGCACCTCTGCACCGGAAGCTCCTTGTGAGCACGCGCAGATGTGCACGCCCAGTGTGGGCCCCAGCACGGGCGCAGTGCGGGCACCAGAAATAGGGAAGGGAGCTCTGCTAAGGCTGGAGGGTCCTCACGGGGCCACCTGGGTGCAGAGCCCAGCCGGAGGCCACTCGGCCAGTGCGGACACCAGGCATTCTCCTGCCGGCCACGCAGGGGAGGCTGGATGTGCAAGTCGGGGCATGAGAGACAGGCGGGCAGTGAGATAAACACACACCCACACACACAACCACACACAATCACACACACAGTCACACACACAACCACACACAATCATACAGAACCACACAACCACACACCCACACACACAACCACACACAATCATACAGAACCACACAATCACACACAACCACAAACACACAACCACACACAATCATACAGAACCACACAACCACACACCCAGTCACACACACAACCACACACACCACACAACCACACACATACAGAACCACACAATCACACACTCGGTCACACACACAGTCACACCATACACAACCACATACAAGCATACACAACCACACAATCACACACGCAGTCACACACACAACCACATACACAATCATACAGAACCACACAATCACACACATAGTCACACACACAACCATACACAGCCACACAATCACACAGTCACACACACAATCACAAACTTTTTCAGACACTGAATCAATACTCCTCAAAAATACCTCTATTTGGCTATTTATTCATTTGGACAGAAGCCTATTTAACTCAAAAATCCTTATTCTTTGGCTTTTTCCTAGTATGATTCTCTTTCATTTTCCCCTCGGTGTTTTAGTAAAATAGGTAGGTAGGCAGACAGACAGACAGAAGGTAGACAGACAGACCGAACCAGCTGCTTGGGAACCGAGAGGAGCGCGTAGGGAGGAGCCGCTCCGCGCGCGGCGCCCGGACCGCGGCGAAGCCAGCCCCGCCGTCGCCTCTCCTCCTGCCCTGACACCGCGTCCCCCACGAGCACCGCGCGTCCGGGACCCCTCTTCTGCGGGGCCTCCGCGGAGAAGCCCGCCGCGCTGTCTACACGCGAGAAGCAGCGGCCACCTCCCCTGCCACTCCGACGGGCGGCGCCACCCAGCACCTTGACCCAACTCCCTGCTTCTAAACCAAGAGCACCCTCGGAAGCAGGAGCGGGACGGCCTGGGCGGGCGGCGCAGAGCCCGAGTCAACGCACAGGCTTCTGAGCCGGGGGCTCCTCGCGGGAAGCGGCTCCTCGCTTGCTTTCCCGGCCCAGCGCCCCGCACAACGCGGGGCCCCCACGAGAGGACAGGGCCCGCTGGTCTGGGTGCGTCTGCTGGCCACTGCACATGTTTGCACGAGGGGCCATGCTGCCGGTCTTTGCCTATGCTCTAGGTAGTGGGGGCGACAGCAGCGACGCGACTGCCAGCCTCTCCTCCCAGGGCCCCACTGGCAGCGGGGAGCATGCCTCAGAGCGGCCCGCTTGCGCTCCGTTCCCTCCTGTACGCTGTGAACACCAAGACGAGTTTCAATCATTTGCACGATGAGAACACAAGCCAGCCAGCCAAGATAAGGCATGTATTCCCCAACACGGCAGTGTTCTGCAAACACCGACTTAAGGAGCTGGAAGCATTCACTGCGCATCTACTCCATGGAGGTTTCACTCCCTTGTACCGTAAGAATTTAAGGCATCAAAAGAGGCGCGCTCGTATAAACAAGGAAGAGATCTGCTGCATGAAAGGGAACAGATACATGGCAGAGACATCAAGGCACGAACAGCGCGCGGAGCCACGGCAGGTTCACGGGGGGCCCTGGCTGCCCCGCCACAACCACCCTGACCACCTCTGCCTCTCACTGGGGCAGACGCGGCACCAAGCGCGCCATGATTCCTATAAGTCATTTCACTGCGCAATTTCATTGTTTGAAAAGCTTCACTCAAGACACTTTACCTCCTAAAGAAAAGCAAGCCAATAACTGTTGGAAAACACTCCACAATTTATGTAAAACTATGTAAATCTTACGTTATCTTAACCTAATTAAAAGCATTACATAAATGCTACACACCATTCCTAGTAACTGTGAACTCCATCAGACACGGTGACACAGGGAGAGTGTGTCAAGGTTAGGAGTGGGCATTTCAACAGTTATGAGCAGACCCTTCAGTTCTGGCACTTGAGAACAGACATGCGTAACATCTGTCTCGTGAACTTCTTTCAGTAAACAGCACCATCTTTTAACTCTCCGATGCCTGCTTGGAAAACAGGTAGTAGGTTATTTGTGGGAGGCAGGTGTTTCCTCGCTTGTAAAATCATTTCGTCTGACCACTTCCTGATTTAACAGATTAGGACACTTCATCACACAATCACATTTAGTTTTACTACCTATTATTTGTTTGATGTTCAGAGATCTTAGAAGCAGGCAACAGCCGCCAGAGATCAGTAAAGACCATCAGACAACGTGTGGGCTTAAACCAGGGGCGTCTGACGCTCCTCTGACCTCAAAGCACGCTGGCCTCTCTCACGCTGCCTTGTCGGCAGGAGAACCAATGTCACTCAGATGGCATTTCCTCCTCCTGAACAGACACTCAGGACTTGGGTTTGCACGACCGTCACTGAATGCGCACACCCGTAGCACCGTCTAACAAGCGCCCTGTGCCCCGCTCTCTGCTCTCGGGGTACAGAGCCCGGAGCGAGGCAAGGCTGGTGTCAGCCCTCAGGGGAGTCACAGTGGGTATTCCCTGAGGGGGCTCGAGGCAGCAGACCTTCGAGGACTGAGATCACAGGTTTAATACAGAAAGAAGAACACATGCCAATGTGAAGGGGCAGATCGTGGAATTAAGTGTCAAACGAAAAGCAACATGCTGAGCGACATTTTCTTTCAATACAAATACTGTTAGAACGTACACTGTGGGAACAAAGACACTCCTTTTTCTTTACAGAAGGCGTTATTTTAAACACACACTCATTGGAAAAGACCCTGAAGCTGGGAGGGTTTGGGGGCAGGAGGAGAAGGGTACAACAGAGGGTGAGATGGCTGGATGGCATCACCGACTCGATGGACATGAGTTTGGGTGAACTCCGGGAGTTGGTGATGGACAGGGAGGCCTGGCGTGCTGCGGTTCATGGGGTCACAAAGAGTTGGACACGACTGAGTGACTGAACTGAACTGAACTAGTTAGTGTTACTTAAAAGTGAGGCCACCAGATAGCTCAGAGGCAGGGAAAGTGTGTGGTCACCAAGATGCCTAACTACGCGACTGCGGTCTGCTCCCTGAGGTGAAGCAGACTAGGGTGGGGAGGTGGCTGCCAGGGAGGACTCCATCTTTTACACGGCTTCCTGTTTGTGTCCACCAGGCAGGGGGCTCGTCCGAAACCCGAGTTTACTTGGTGGCCGGATGGCCAGAAAGAACAGTGGTAGGAGACTGTCTTCCAGCTCTGTGTCCCCCAGGCCCCAGCCGGACGCTGTGAACCGGGTGGCCTCCTCTGGGCACCAGGGCCCCGGGGCCCACAGGGGTGCAGATGCCATCTCCCAGGAGGAGGGCTGCCAGCAGGGTAACAGAGCAGGAGGCCAGGGAGGGCTCCTCGACGGATATGGAGCCAGTTACCCGCCCAAGGGACTCACAGGTGTGCCTGAACGTGTGGATGCCTCAGACGGTGGGCAGTGAGGCTTACGGTAATACATGGTCTTCTTTGGGGAAGTCAAATATTAATATTTATGAAGCTGCAAAGCTCTAACATGGAAACAAACAAAAAAATTTCCTTATTTCAGGAAAAGCAGCAGTTCTCCCTCCTGCTCAGATATCATTTTGTAGGCATGAAATATATTCAATATCTTGCATTGAGTTGTATTAAAACTGCAGGGGGGAAATTTTTTAGCAATAGGAAAACTTATTACACTTTTAAAGAGCACATACTTAGGTCCATGCACGTCACAAGAAACCCCAGGCCCCTGGAGAGCAAGCTGTGCGGCCTGTCCCCTCACCCGCCTCCACCCAGGACCCAGAGAGGCCGCTCTCCGGGAGGCGCTGAACACACATCCGAGGGCACGGCACACACACATCAGACGTGGCTTCATGGCGTTGTAAGAATTTCATGCCACACAACCCGTCTAATCAGCTGAGGGGTAACCTTTCTCTCATTTTCCAATATGTGTGTATTCTACAAGTGGATGAATTTGGTGGATGTTGGAACTGTAAACAATTACAAAGCAGCAACAAAATCTCTGCTATCACAACTACAGTTATAGAGCAAACAACAAATTCAAAACAGAAGTTTGAAAGTCACAGACCCTGTAGAACTCTGTCCTTTACGACTGAAGGTGTGAACAGGGTGGACATGAATACAGTTACCACTGACAACTAGGACCCCAGCACGCCTCGGCAGAAACAGTCACTACTCTGAGCCACACGAAATAACTGCTAATCGACTTTTTTTTACTAATCAGTTGCAGTGACAATTCTTTCATGGGTTTGTATTCTTTGGTTAATCATTTATTTAGAGTTTTATTACACATGTGATACAACAGAAAAAAATAACTCCCATCAGTTATATCATATTTTTAAACTGGTAAAAACAACATATAATTTCAAAGGGTTATTATGAGAGGTGAACATGATAATACTCTTCGCTCATTAAATAAAACATAGAAGTGGTATTTCAATGTCAATGTAATTAAGAATCAAACTGAAGAAGCTGTTCATAAACATGAAAAATAAAGAAGCAAAATTTGATCACTGGCTAACTGAAGTAAACCTAGAAATACACAGTCTAGAACACATGGCTTTATAGAAATTAGCATGTACTCTTGTCTCGTTTGCTATATAAGTGGCTTATAGCTTCCCACAAAACATATTACCTTTTTGTCAAAGGTGCGTTTTAAGTGACTTCTCTCCATTTGAAAGTTATTTTCTTGATCCTGTGAATAATAAATATTTATCTTTATTATACTTAAAATCTCTTCTAGGGTCAATAAAATTAGTAATCTAATGAAACAAGTCAATCTCTTTGATGACAAACTTATTTGAGTTTTGCCAGTAAGTGAGCCCTACCTGTCCAGTTTTCTAAAGCACAAACAGAGACATGAATAGCTTTCTGTTGGAGGCCATAAAATGTCCATTAACTGAAGATGTTACTACTCTCAAAAGCACTTATGTTACAGCGAGAGAGACACTTTCTGACCCTCAAAATTAGGAGACCACTTACAAATGATCGGATGAATCAATGTGAAAATAAGGTGTTGTATCACAAATCAGGGTTTGGTACTTTTTGACCCAAAGAGAAAGAGAGAGGGTCTGACAGGAGGAAAAGAGGGAGCTCGCTGGCTGGCTGGTGGCTGGGACGCCGCATTTCCCGTGCAAGTAGCATGGGGTCCGTCTCTGGTCAGGGAACCGAGGTCCTGCATCCACGGGTGCAGCCAAAACCAGACAGATGCTTGAGCCAGAGGAGTGGAAGAGAAACAGGAAGAGAAAGACTGGCAGGCAATGATGTAAAGAGGAAATTATTCTAAAATAACAGTGTATTTAAATAAGGTTTATTCTTCAAACTAATCTCATAAGTGTAGGTTGTCCAAATTAAAACTGCTCTTCTTAACTCATCACATGAGCATTTACTTTTGTTGAAATAAATAAGATGAGAAATGATAAGTGCAATGAAAGAATCAGAAATGGTTACCTGCATTTCTGAGCCTTTTAACTGACACTCACTTATACATATATACCCAGAAAAGGACAGGTGACTTTTAGCCATTGTTCTGTTTAAAAGCACAGGACTCACTTTGAGCTGCTGCTTTCTCTGAAGTTCTGATTCCTGTAATTGCTGCTTTAATTGACAGACGTTCTGTTCTAGCTCTTTAATCATACCAGATGCCTAAAGAGATTTTAGGAAAATAATAAAAAATGAAATTTTGATTTTTCTATCATCCTACAAACTTCCAGTTGAATAAATTTCCCCTTTTTCTTCCTTAAGTCTCAATTAGAATTAAACTTGTCTATAAATATGAATTTTACAAAAATTTAAGTTAAAAAATCCTTGAAGTGAAAATATAAATTAAATTCATAGTATTTAAAGTTATAAAAATATAATACTGCTATAAAAAGAACAGGTAAACAGAAAACTTTTTAAACGTTCATTTAAAAACCAAATTCACTGGAATAGTTATTAGGTTGGTACAAAAGTAACTGGAGTTTTTGCACTGGTGTAATTTGTCATTTGATATTGGAACACACTCTAAATAAACGTGACGGTTGTGTTATTTACACCATTTTAATGCACATTTTCCATTTTATGTTTTTTTTTGCTAATGACTTATTACTTGCTGTTTATTTTGTATTTATTTTAAACTACAGAAAAGATGTTAGACAAAAAGCAAATTCGAATGATTTTCTTATTTGAGTTCAAAATGAGTCATAAAGCAGCAGAGACAGCTCGCCCCGTCAACGCCGCGTCTGGCCCGGGAGCTGCTGAAAGGCGTACAGTGAAGCGGCGGCTCAGGAAGTCTCACACAGGGAACGAGACGCGAGGATCAGAGAGCACAGTGGCCGGTCACCGGACGCTGGCGACGACGATGGAGAGCCATCATCGAAGCTGATCCTCTTACAACCGCACGAGCAGTTGCCAAAGAATTCAAGATCGATCATGCTTTGGTCATTGGCATTTGAAACAAACTGAATGTGAAGTCGCTCAGTCATGTCCGACTCTTGGCGACCCCATGGACTGCAGCCTATCAGGCTCCTCTGTCCACGGGATTTTCCAGGCAAGAGTGCTGGAGTGGATTGCCGTTTCCTTCTCCAGGGGAACTTCCCGAGCCAGGAATCGAACCTGGGTCTCCCGCATTGCAGGCAGACGCTTTACCGTCTGAGGCACCAGGGAAACAAACTGTAAAGGTGGAAAAGCTCGGTAAGTGGGTCCCCCGTGAGCTGACCACAAGTCAGAACAGTCATTGTTCTGAAGTGTCTTCTCTTATTCTATGCAACAACAATGAACCATTTCTCAATCAGATTGTGATGTGTGATTAAAAGTGGATTTTAATACAACTGGCGAAGACCAGCTCAGTGGCTGGACAGAGAAGAAGCCCCAAAGCACTTCCCACAGCCAAACCTGCACTAAAAGCAGTCATCTCCGGTGGTCTGCGGCCGGTTTGATCCACTACAGCTTCCTGAATCCCCGCAAAACACTACATCTGAGAAATATGCTCAGCAAATTGATGAGATGCACCAAAGACTGCAATGCCTGCAGCCAACACTGGTCAGGAAGGGTCCAGTTCTCCAGACAATGCCTGACTCCACATCGCACAGCCACTGCTTCAGAAGTTAAAGCACTGGGCTGCGAAGCTTTGCCTCACCTGCCGTCTTCCCCTCGCCTCTCGCCAGCTGACTACCACCTCTTCAAGCATCTTTACAACCTTCTGCAAGGAAAATGCTTTCACAACCAGCAGGAGGCACAAAATCTTTCTAAGAGTTCATCAAATCCCAAAGCACGATTTTAAAGTTTTTATACTTTGATTTTAGAGATTTTAAGCATCGATTTTAATAAGAGTAAACAAACTTATTTCTCACTGGGAAAAATATATTGACTGTAGTGGTCCCTGGGCTTCCCTGGTGGCGCAGAGGTTGAAGCGTCTGCCTCCAACGCGGGAGACCAGGGTTCAATCCCTGGGTCGGAAAGATCCCCTGGAGAAGGCAATGGCACCCCACTTCAGTGCTCTTGCCTGGAGAATCCCGTGGACGGAGGAGCCTGGGGGGGCTACAGTCCATGGGGTCGCTAAGAGTCGGGTACGACTGAGCGACTTCACTTTCACTTTTCACTTTCATGCATTGGAGAAGGAAATGGCAACCCACTCCAGTATTCTTGCCTGGAGAATCCCAGGGACGGAGGAGCCTGGGGGGCTGCAGTCCATGGGGTCGCAAGAGTCGGACACGACTGAGCGACTTCACCTCACTTTTTGGTTCCTATTTTGATCTAGAAAGATGTGTTTGAGGCTCGTTATAATGATTTAAAATCAGTCTGAAGCCATGACTATGTTTGCACCAACCTAATAATTCTTGAAATATCAAGTAACTGACCACTTTAGCAGCAGCTATGGGATTTTCTCTTCATAAATTTCAATTATCTGATACAAAAGGGGGTGTGTAGGTTCATGTACGTGTGTGACTGCAAGAAAACTAACACATAACCAAGACCCCAAAATATTAATAACAACATTAATTACTATTGTTATATTCAAAATATTAACTCTATACATTATTAACAATACTATTGATTAATTAATAACATAACAATGTAGAGAGTTATTTGAGTTACTCAAATAATAATATACTGCTACTGCTGCTGCTGCTAAGTCACTTCAGTCGTGTCCGACTCTGTGCGACCCCACAGACGGCAGCCCACCAGGCTCCTCCGTCCCTGGGATTCTCCAGGCAAGAACACTGGAGTGGGGTGCCATTGCCTTCTCCAAATAATGTACAGAGTTACTCAAAAATGTTATTAAAACAACTGAACTCTAGTAATTAGTTTAATTAAAAGGGTTGATTTACAGCAGATTTTAATGTATTAAGGATTTGTGTTGTGCTCTACATTAGACAGTCATCATCAAATTAAGCAACGGAGACTCATTTACACGCCAGAAGTGAGCTTCCACAGGGCACTTCTCGTTCTGTGCTGAGCGCAGGGAGTGATGGCTCTGGCTGGCTGTAGCTACCCGCTCCTACAGTACCTGAGAGGCAGAGAGCGCGTGTTCTTTTCTCAGAAGGTTGACATCAGCATCATACTTGGTTTGTAACAGTTTCAGGTTTTGCTCATAATCACTGATGAGATGGTCTTTCTCTTTATGCAGTGTGTTGCGCCTAAAAGCAACCAGAGAATAAAATACCCTTCCAGTGTATTTATAGTCAACCTCTAAAATGGAATTTTTTAGCCAGTCAAATCTAAATGCATTATCTTTCAACACATCAAATAAGTAAGCACATTTTTATCGAGTGTTTTTAAATAGTATGCTTCTTATGTTTAATGGTACTTAAAAAATTTAACAAACAGCAGCATTTAGACTGGAAACCTCCCAAGGTTAAATGCACAAGTTTTTAATTTTACCGGATAACTTACAGAGTTACTGTCAGTTTTTATAGCCACACCTGAGAGCTGTCTGACCTCAGACAATACCTTGCCTTGACGTCTTGTAATTCATTACATGTCATCTGGTAACATCTCTCCAGTTCCAGTTTTTCTTGCATTAATTTCTGTTTCTGTAAATTACTATTCTCCGCTTCTCCAGTCAGCTGCTGGACACGGGACTCCAGTTCTTTGATCATCTGGTTCTAAAAGAATAGTTCATTGTTAAGAAAGCCTCTGACTTTATAACAATTCTGCATCATTAAGTAACCCGAAAAAAAATGCAAGAGATTAGAGATAAGAATACAAAAAAAAAGGTACCATAAACCATACTAATAAAAACCAAACCAACCTCTAAATTAACTGTCTATTATTTAAAAAAAAAAAAAAAGGAGCGCTTTCTACGTGCTTGCACACTTTCAGCCTCTTATTCGTTCAATGAGAGGAAATTCGTTCACTGAAACAGCACCATTCTGATCCGGGGATGTAAGCTTAAGTGCACACATGCTAAGTTGCTTCACTCATATCCAATTATTTGCAATGCTATGGACCACAGCCCGCCAGGCTCCTCTGTCCATGGGATTCCCCAGGCAAGATTACTGGAGTGGGTTCCCATTTCCTTCTCCAGGGGTCCTTCTGACTCAGGGATTCAACCCACATCTCTTACGTCTACTGCACTGGCAAGAGGGTTCTTTACCACGAGTGTGACCCAGGAAACTCACTACTTTCACTGCTGCTGCGGAGTCGCCCCAGTCGTGTCCGACCCTGTGACCCCACAGACGGCAGCCTGCCAGGCTCCCCCGTCCCTGGGATTCCCCAGGCAAGAATGCTGGAGTGGGTTGCCATTTCCTTCTCCAATGCATGAAAGTGAAAAGTGAAAGGGAAGTCACTCAGTCATTAGCACCCTCCCAAAAAAGTCTGATAAAATATGTACAAGAGCGACATGTGGTAAATTACAAACCTCTGATGAAAGAATGAGAAAAATCAAAGAACTAAATAAATGGAGAGATAGCCCATGTTCGTAGGAAGACTCAGTAATACAATGTTGGTTATTCTCAACTTGATGTATAGATTAATGCAACATCAATTAAAATCCCAGAAAATTATTTTATGGATATGAATAAACTGCTCTTAAAGTTTACATGGAGAGACAAAAGGCACAAAATATCCAATGCAAAATTGAAAGAGAAGAACAAAGTTGGAAGACTGACCCTGCCTACTTCCAAGACTTACTATAAGACACAGTAATCAAGCACTGTGGCCTGTCAAAGGAAAAGACAACCAGATCAATGGAACAGAACAGAGAGGCCAGAAAGAGCCCCCCATAAACACAGGCTGATTTCTGACAGAGGAACAAAAGCAGTGCAATGGAGCAAAGACAGTGGCTTCAACAAATGGCACTGGAACAACTGGACAAGCAATGCGAAAAAAAGGAATCCAGAGACACATATCTTACAGACTAACTCAAAGGAGATCACAGACCTGGATGCAAAATGCAAACCCACAAAAATCCTAGGAAATCACACAGGGAAAACCTAAATTATCTTAAGTTTGGCAAGACTTCTTAGATACAATATCCATGGCACAATGCATTAAAGAAATAATTGACAAACTGGACTTTATTAAGATTAAAATTTTCTATTCTACAAAAGACAGTATGTATTAAGAGAATCAGAACATAAGCCACAGATGGGGAAACAATACTTGCAAAAGACACATCTGATGAAGGACTGTTATCCAAAATATACAAAGAACTCTTATAACTCAACAATAATAAAATAAAAACCTAATTTAAAAATGGGATAAAGACTTAGACACCCTACCAGAGAAGATAAACAGCTGATGGATAAGCGTAGGAGAGGATGTCATATCACATGTCACCATATATCATGGAAATGCAGATTAAAACAGCAATGAGACTGCACCCATCAGAACAACGATAACAAATGCGGATGAGGGTTTGGAGCAGCAGGAACTCTCACTAACTACCGGCAGGAATGCAAAGTAGCACATCCAGCCTGGAAGGCAGTTTGGCAGGTTCTTAGAAAACACACTCTTTTCATCCAATCCAGGAATCATGCTGCTTGGTATTTGCCCAAATGAGTTAAAATTTTGTGTCCATGTGAAAACCTGCACACAGATGTTTACAGTAGCTTTGTACTCACAACTGGCAAAAAGCAATGAAGACGCCCTTCGGGAGGTGAATGGATAAACTGCAGTGCGTGTAGAGGATGGAGGAAATAAGCTCTCAGACCATGAAGAGGCGCAGAGGAGACCTACGTGCGCATTAATAAGCAGAAGAAACCCAGTGGGAAGGTCTACATGCCGTACAGCTCCACTGACACGATTTTCTGGAGACAACTGCCGGGGCTGGGCGAGGGGCAAGGTGCGTAGGTGGAGACGGGATTTTTAGGGCAGGGAGATACTACGCCTAACCCCGTAACGCTGACACGAAGGCAGCATGGCCTTGACGCGAAGCCCCCACGCCGAGCGCCTGCGCAACACCTGGCTGGTGAAGCCTGCTTGGTTTCTGGTGCAAGGGTGCTATTAAAGACGGCCCTGCTGTACAGCCACGTGTCACATGAACGGAAACGTGGCTTCTGTATTAAGATCTGCATTTACTGAACAGATACCTCTACATATGCTGGTACAAACTCTCTGATTCAAGAAGCAAAATGTACGATCACACTTATTCACTTGACTATTTGTATTTACTATATTTATTTTTAAAAGCATTTTCTTATCAATTAGACAAAATAAAGCAAACATAAAGTATCAATAAACAAAAAGAAAGTTAAAGCTTACGAAGGGGGAAACCCTACAGACATATATGAAATACCTTAACAACATTTGGCCAAAATAATCTTTTTTTTTAATGAATACAAAGACCTGAGGGGACACAAAATAGTGGAAACCTCAAAATGGGGCCAAAAGTTACACAGATAAAAAGATGAGAATGTCGAGCCATAGTTTTCAGGCTGTAACAAACAGGGAGGCAGGGGGACTCCAGGCTTTTTAACTACAGAATCAGAGAGGAACAGACAGACTACCTTAGGCACAAAGAATAGCCTCCCACACTGTGGCCTCAGAGGGGGCGCTCGGAACACGAGGCTGGAGTTTGTGAATGGACATGGCTTGTAGACAGAAGTTACAGTGGGCATTAGGTTAGCAACTCAAGGTCTCGGGCGTGGGGAAGCAAGACAGCCTGCACGTGTGGGACACGGCCCAAGAGGAGAACTGGGGGAGCGACCAGCAGGCCGCAGGGAGGACCCGGAATGAGGCAACAATGGCCTGAGCCGTAGCTGTGGAGACAGAAGGGGCGGGGCAGCTCCAAGCAGACTCCCGGAGAAGCAACCAGAGCGCCTGAGTAGAGCACCGCACGCAGGGAATGCCAGGCAGCAGGAGCCATGAGTCTCAGGGCCCAAGTCGGACGCTCCACGAGCAGCGGCACACTGGGAATTTAGAGGGAGGCTGTGAGAGGGTGTTACTTCGTGAGGAAACACTGACATTATTTGCAGCAAGTTAAGTACTAGGAAATTATAGAATATCTGACGGGCTTTCAGTTATATAACCGATAGGTAGAATAAGAAATGTTAGAATTTTACATACAAACTTTGTGTGAAACCCTCCAGGAGTCAAAAATTAGAAAGGATTCAGTTCAGTTCAGTCGCTCAGTCGTGTCCAACTCTTTGCGACCCCATGAATCGCAGCACGCCAGGCCTCCCTGTCCATCACCATCTCCCAGAGTTCACTCAGACTCACGTCCATCGAGTCTGTGATGCCATCCAGCCATCTCATCCTCAGTCGGCCCCTTCTCCTCCCACCCCCAATCCCTCCCAGCATCAGAGTCTTTTCCAATGACTCAGCTCTTTGCATCAGGTGGCCAAAGTACTGGAGTTTCAGCTTCAGCATCAGTCCTTCCAAAGAACACCCAGGGCTGATCTCCTTCAGAATGGACTGGTTGGATCTCCTTGCAGTCCAAGGGACTCTCAAGAGTCTTCTCCAACACCACAGTTCAAAAGCATCAATTCTTCAGCGCTCAGCCTTCTTCACAGTCCAAACCTCACATCCATACATGACCACAGGAAAAACCATAGCCTTCACTAGACGGACCTTAGTCGGCAAAGTAATGTCTCTGCTTTTGAATATGCTATCTAGGTTGGTCATCACTTTTCTTCCAAGGAGTAAGCGTCTTTTAATTTCATGGCTGCAATCACCATCTGCAGTGATTTTGGAGCCCAAAAAATAAAGTCTGACACTGTTTCCACTGTTTCCCCACCTATTTCCCATGAAGTGATGGGACCGGGTACCATGATCTTCGTTTTCTGAATGTTGAGCTTTAAGCCAACTTTGTCACTCTCCTCTTTCACTTTCATCAAGAGGCTTTTGAGTTCCTCTTCACTTTCTGCCGTAAGGGTGGTGTCATCTGCATATCTGAGGTTATTGGTATTTCTCCCGGCAATCTTGATTCCAGCTTGTGTTTCTTCCAGTCCAGCATTTCTCATTAGTAATCAGCAACTATTTACAGAGTCCAAAGTTCAACTCCCATGACAAAAGGAGCAACATATTGTCTTTCACAAAATCCTTCTTGAAGCGTATATACACAACGCACACATCTGAGCATATGTTCTGAGCATCTGCCACTTGGAAATAGCCACGAGCCAGTGCTGGTGATGTTTCAGTCGCCAAGTCACGTCCAACCCTTGCGACCCTACGCGGTGTAGCCTGCCAGGTCCCTGGGGTTTCGCAGGCAAGAGTACTCGCGTGGGTTGCCACTTCCTTCCCCAGGGGATCTTCTGCACCCAGGGATCAAACCTGTGTCTCCTGTCCTGCAAGCGGGTTCCTTACCACTGAGCCACCAGGGGAGCCGCGCCATGAGCTGGTACAAGGTGCAAGCGCAGGGGCTGCTCGGAGGCCTTAGTGCTCATCCTCTGCAGAAAGGTAACCACTATTCTGATGTCTATCACAAAAAAAAAAAAAAAAAAAAAAAAAAAGCCTTGTCTTTTGCTGAACTTTCTGTAAATAAATTCAGAGGGTATGTACCCTTTCGGGTCAGGCACACCCCGTCTGTGAGAGCTGTCATCCGTGATACGGGGTATAGCAGTCCTTCAGTGCTATACTCAGCATTCCACTGTGGAATACACTGAAAATAACTGATCATTTCACTGACTGACTGGCTGTTTTCAGGGTTCGGTTATTAATAATAATGCTGCTATGAACATTTTCACACATGTTTAACAGAGCACGTATTCACCCATTTCTTTCGGTTGGACATTCTGCAGTGAAAATGCTGAGTCACAAGTGATTTGAAAACTATGACCAGGCAAAAACTTGAAAGTGAACATTTGTAACAGCAAACGTTTATAGCTGCCAAAAGCAGATGTGACCACGATGTCCTCTGACAGATACATGGGTAAACAATGCTAATCCATATAACGGAATGTTATTCAGCAATAGAAAGAAATGAGCTATAAAGCGATAAAAAGACACGAAGAAACCGTATCTGTAAAATTTTTAATGAAAGAAGCCAGTCTGAAAAGGCTACCTACTGTAAGATTCCAATTACATGGCATTTTGGAAGAGAAACTATGCGAAAGCGATGTTTTACAGACAGTCAAGGCGATCGGTGGCTGCCAGAGATCCCGGGGAGACGGGCAGGGAGACCAGGGTGAGGCACGCGAGAGCTCAGGACGGTGGAGATGCTCCACGTGGAACCACGATGGCATATGCGTGGCTAGATGCATTTGTCAAAACCCACGGAATTCTAAAGCACAAAGGGTGAGCTTTATGCAAACTTACAAAAACAATTTAGTAGTTCGGGGATCCCAGGAAGAAATACAGGCTGTGAAAAGAGAATCTCGTTATATCACAAATATGTAAAAAACCTCCTTGAAGGGGTGGCAGGAAATGTGAGGACCTGAGCGAGTCCGGAACTCACGGCACCTGAGGCCAGAGGCAACAAGAGCCGCGCGTGCGCCCCATTCTGGTCAGCAGGCGTGGTCCTGTGGGGACACACATCAACAGCCCCCCTTACACCCACACCTGTGGACCCAGACTGAACAGGCAGAAAGGGAGTGGAGGAGGGCGGAGGCCACGCTCCCAGTGCCAGACTGGGGACTTACGGGCGAGTGGAGGCCACGCTCCCACTGCCAGCCTGGGAACTTATGGGCGAGCGGAGGCCACGCTCCCAGCGCCAGCCTGGGAACTTACGGGCAAGCGGAGAGGGCCAGACTAACTACGTGGTGAAGGGTTAGGGCTGCAGACACCATAAGAGAGCGTGTTTGGCTTGACACAGACGCCGTTGGTTACATACACTAAGGCTCATCGATGTGCCTACGCACAGGCTTGTATGCACACAAACACTCTGGTGAGAGCGCAGGGAAGAAGCGACACCCTGCAGTCACGAGCACCCCCGGAAAGCAGACCCCGGGCTCTCACACCATTCTCCAGGTCCTCCACATTGCACGGGAGGCCAGGGGGGCCCAGGGCCTCCTGGAGAATCTCCCAATGGCAGAAGCTCGAGCAACTCAGGTGACAACATGAAGGAAGACGGGATTATAACACAGAACGTAAACAATATCCACACTGATAAATTTGTTCAATAAATTAACAAATGAGGGAGACGAGACAGACATCCCTGTAGAGAAACTCCCAATAATTCACAGACTCCCCTCCCTTGAGTACAGAGAGTACACCCCGCACCCCTCACGCACGGGCTCCTCACGGGAACCGTCTTCCCGAGAGCAGTGTGGGAAGGCCGGAGGACGGCTTCACCCGGAGAACCCAGGACACACCTGCAGCCAGGCGGCCAGGGCAGAACCCACCCAGCACTGCGGCCAGGCGGCCAGGGCTAGCGTCCACGGGGTGGCCACGGGTAGCGAGTGCCCCTGATGTGATACAGAGTGCAGCACTCTACTTCCATGACCTACCGCGTCGGCCCATAACCCCATCTTATCACGAGAAGAGCGGGAGGCGCGGCGCCCTGCAGTATTCCTGACCAGGCCTCCTCGCAACTGCCGAGGTCATGAGAGAGAAGGGGCGTCTGAGACACTGTCACAGCCCAAAGGAGCCCACGGAGGAAACAGAGCGTGGCGTCTGGAAGAGATCTGGAGAAGGAGGAGGACACCAGGGAAAAGTGAAGGCGAACGGAGCCAGCTGGGGACTCCGGCTTATTAAGGCGCCCTGCTGATCTCTGACTGTAACAAGTGCACCGACATGACGTGAGACGTTACGGAGCGAGAGCTGGGTGTGGGGCACACGGGAACTCTACCATCCTCTCAAACCTCCTGTAAACCTAAAACCCTCTAAAATATAAACTCTATTTGTTTAAATGGCAATCCTATTCAAAATAATCAACGGATGCTGTTCAGGATATTCTTTAACACTTGATGCTGGAAGAGAAATGGCGGTGGCAACTATGAAATGATGGATCCCAGCCATGCTGGAGAGTGACGAGCTGCTCTGACCCAGGCTCACCACTAACGGTGGTGGTTACCTGGAAGTGGTTAACACAAAGCTTCCCGTGCCTAAGGCCTCTGATACTCTTCAGCTCGATTCAGGTCCATGAATAGAACTTGGAGTGTCAGGGGCTTTGAATGGGAAAACACAGCTCATCTCTCTTTCCAGCCCCCTGACTGACCTTCAGCATTTCCCTTCAACCATGAGTACAGCCAAGCACCAGTGAAGTACTCGCAATGCCTGTGAGCAGCGGAGATCACAGACAGCTTACAGGCCGTCACGGTGTGGCGTGATCTCTAACGCTGCTTCAGTCAGTTCAGCCGCTCAGTCGTGTCTGACTCTCTGCGACGCCATGGACTGCAGCACGCCAGGCTTCCCTGTCCTTCACCAACTCCCAGAGCTTGCTCAAACTCATGTCCACTAGTCAGTGATGCCACCCAACCATCTCATCCTCTATCGCCCCCTTCTCCTCCTGCCTTCAATCTTTCCCAGCATCAGAGTCTTTTCCAGTGAGTCAGTTCTTCACATCAGGTGACAAAGTATTAGAGTTTCAGCTTCAGCATCAGTCCTTCCAGTGAATATTCAGCACTGACTTCCTTTAGGATGGACTGGTTTGATCTCCTGGCAGTCTAAGGGACTCTCAAGAGTCTTCTCCAGCATCACAGCCCAAAAGCATCAATTCTTCAGCGCTCAGCTTTCTAATATTCTTTACCCTCATCATTATTCTTAAGTTACAACATTTATTAGGCCCACTGCTCAATTATGATATTTATTTCATTCATTTGGAAGCATGTGTATTACTTTATCATGACTCTGATTTATTAATATTTTGATGACTGTAACTATAATTTCTTTGTCATCTTATATAATTTCATTAAATTGTCAAATACTATTCTGAGAGGGATGCATAAACTTCACAAGATTGCTAGTGGCATCCGTGCTAAAGAGAGGAGCAAATAATTCCGCTAAGAAAGCCTAAAATCTCAGTAAAGCCACTCACAGACTGTGTGTCGAAACCCCTGATGTGAAGCGAGCCCTACACTTTACAGCCGCCAGCTCCCCAAGCATCTGAGGACACTGCTATCATTTTTAGATTTGCAAGCTCTAACACATCGCTCTAAAACCCAGGGTTTCCATGTTTAATTGTTAGTTTCACGCAAGGAGACCCCTGCCAATACCAAAAGAGATAGGTCTAATCATCTGTACAAATGCCTGCTTACAAAAAAAAAATGGAACAGGGAAAAAAAAAAAAGACCCAATTAAAAAAAGAAGAGAGCTTGAAAGAACAAAACACAGGAACTAATTCTCAGTGACAGCCTCGTCTTTCATCTTAAGCCGTGCCTTGAACTCTTCCTTGTTTAATTATTAAATCAGGAGCAGCTCAGCAAGGTCTGTCTAGAGTTGACGACTCTTAAATTCAACTCTGCTGACAGACCCTGTCCATTCTTCTCTATATTTTACTGTTACCTAAAGACAAGGTCTGAATGCTAATTTTTAAATTCAACTTTCATTAAAAATAGAAAGCAGTTTCTCTAGCAGTAGCCTCTTGGCCCCAAAGTATGACTTTCATTTACACCCCAAATTGATAAAAACTAAAGATTCCAGTGTGAAAGCTATTGCTCTCTTACTGTTGTCGAACTAATGAAAAATAACAGTGCAGTACACGTTGTAAGCAATTAATGCCTCATAAGTTTCAAGCCTACAGCTACTTAATATACTCGCAGTTGTGAAAATTTAGGAGGCTGAGATGACAAAAATGTATTTCAGATACAAATTTGGCTTTTGCTCAGGGCCTTGAATATCACCCTTGTGCTGATTCTCCAGAAAACAAACCCTGATCTTGCCAAGGAGAGCTGGTCCATGTCGGGCGTCCTGGCCCCACCAGGGAGCAGCCACCACCGCGGCAATGCTCGCCCCCCGCAGACCCTAGGCCCAGCCGCCTGCCCCCCGCACCGCGCCCATGGCCCGGGTCCCCAGCCCCCGCATCCGTCCTCGGAGCCCATGGTTTGTTCTCTGCACAGAGCCAGACAGACACGTTAGGAGTGATGCTCAGATGGAGCGACTCTGATGTGCTCAATCCAGCTCAAATGCAACAAGATGCCAAACGTTCAGGGAGCCGCACGCTTTAGAACAGGTGAACCTTACAATATACTAATTATAATCATACACCGATAAAGCTGTTGTTTTTTTTTTTAAGCATCAATCACAAGGTTTTCCCTGCTCTGTGCCCTGACACAGTCTCCTTCCTCGTTGCTCTCTGCTCACAGGGCCCTATCCCTGCTGCCGTCTGCTCTGCGCTGAACTCGGCTAGCGTGTCCCAGCTTTGGGATTTCTGCACTGGCTGTTTTTCTGCCTGAAACTCTGGAAGGCGGCGGAGCGGCACTAGGCGGTGCGCGTGCAGGAAAGCGTGGCCCGAAGATGGTGCCCAGTGAAGACGCAGGCGGTGTCAAGCTTCAGCAAATAGTTTTGCTTTTTATGTGTTAAGTGTCACTCCAGCATGGCCAATGTGAGTATTTGGGGTATTATTTGAGCCCTTTGTGTTTTTCATTTTGCTTTAATTCCAAGAAATTAATTTACATTATTTCTTCAAAAAGGCCTGTCCCTCCTGCTCCTTGGCCTCCTCCTGCGTCTCTGTCTCCAGTATTTTCTTCCCAGCCTCTGCTCCCAGGACGCTTTTCCATTCTGATCTCGGTGTTGCTGGTTGTGTGTCAGTCGCTAAGATGTGTCTGATTCTTGCGACTGTGTGGACTAGGAACCTACCAGGCTCCTCCGTCCCTGGGATCCTCCAGGCGAGAATACTGTAGTGGGTTGCCATTTCCTTCTCGAGGGGATCTTCCCGACCCAGGAATTGAACCCATGTCTCCTGCACTGCACGCAGACTCTTTACCAACTGAGCTACAAGGGAAGCCCGTTCTGATCTTGCTGCTGCTGCTGCTTAGTCACTTCAGTCGTCTCCGACTCTGTGCGACCCCAGAGACGGCAGCCCACCAGGTTCCTCCGTCCCTAGGATTCTCCAGGCAAGAACACTGGAGTGGGTTGCCATTTCCTTTTCCAATGCAGAGATGGCAGCTAACCAGGCTCCTCCATCCATTGGATTTTCCAGGCAAGAGTACTGGAGTGGGTTGCCATTTCCTTCTCCAATTCTGATCTTCAGTTCAGTTCAGTTCAGTCGCTCAGTCATGTCCGACCCTTTGCGACCCCATGAATCACAGCACGCCAGGCCTCCATGTCCATCACCAACTCCCGGAGTTGACTCAGACTCACGTCCATCGAGTCGGTGATGCCATCCAGCCATCTCATCCTCTGTCCCCCACTTCTCCTCCTGCCCCCAATCTCTCCCAGCATCAGGGTCTTTTCCAATGAGTCAGCTCTCTGCATCAGGTGGCCACAGTATTGGAGTTTCAACTTCAACATCAGTCCTTCCAAACAACACCCAGGGCTGATTTCCTTTAGAATGGACTGGTTGGATCTCCTTGCAGTCCAAGGGACTCTCAAGAGTCTTCTCCAACACCACAGTTCAAAAGCATCAGTTCTTCGGTGCTCAGCTTTCTTCACAGTCCAACTCTCACATCCATACATGACTAATAGAAAAACCATAGCCTTGACTAGACGGACCTTTGTTGGCAAAGTAAAGTCTCTGCTTTTGAATATACTATCTAGGTTGGTCATAACTTTCCTTCCAAGGAGTAAGCATCTTTTAATTTCATGGCTGCAATCACCATCTGCAGTGATTTTGGAGCCCAAAAAATAAAGTCTGACACTGTTTCCACTATTTCCCCATCTATTTCCAATGAAGTGATGGGACCGGATGCCATGATCTTCGTTTTCTGAATGTTGAGCTTTAAGCCAACTTTTTCGCTTTCCTCTTTCACTTTCATCAAGAGGCTTTTTAGTTCCTCTTCACTTTCTGCCATAGGGGTGGTGTCATCTGCATATCTGAGGTTATTGATGTTTCTCCCGGCAATCTTGATTCCAGCTTGTGCTTCTTCCAGCCCAGCACTTCTCCTGATGTACTCTGCATAGAAGTTAAATAAGCAGGGTGACAGTATACAGCCTTGACGTACTCCTTTTCCTATTTGGAACCAGTCTATTTTTCCATGTCCAGTTCTAAGTGTTGCTTCCTGACCTGCATATAGGTTTCTCAAGAGGCAGGTCAGGTGGTCTGGTATTCCCATCTCTCCCAGAATTTTCCACAGTTTGTTGTGATCCACACAGTCAAAGGCTTTGGCGTAGTCAATAAAGCAGAAATAGATGTTTTTCTGGAACTTTCTGATCTTACGCTTATTTAATTTTTTAGTAGATTTCCTTCTGTATTTATTGTACTGTTTCTAATTGTATCTATTATACTTTTTATTTCAATTATTATTTTTCATATCCAGTATTATCATTTGGAAATATTCTATAATGGTCAGATGTTACAACCAAGGCTAGAGGAACTCTCTGGTGAACCAGCAGTTAGGACTCTGGGCCTGGGTTTGATCCCTGGTCAGGGAAATAGACCCTACATGCTGCAACTAAGGGTCCTGCCATCTAAAGGTGTGGCACAGCCAAGTAATATAAAGTTTTAGAAGTTTTGTTATGGGACATTTCAAACATACGCAAAAGGAGGAGGAGTCGTATAATAAACCCACTATATTCTCCACCCCAATTCCACATCTAGTTGGTTCCTGAACTGTCCAGCACTCTACCTGCTGAAGCCCCACCGGCATCCCCTCCTCCAGAGGTGACGGCGGGACAGGCCCCGGGCCCTGGAAGATCCACGTGGAACCGTTTGCTGCTTAGGTTCCTTCCAAGCCGACTCACGGTTCTGCTTTCTCGACCTGGCTGGCTCGGGGTCAGCCCACGCCTCGCCTGGCCCAACCCTAGACTGTCACCGCTCTTCCCTCCCTGCTGCTGGTCACGGCTGTGTCTGTGGGAGGGGACGGAGGTCCACATCGCGCTCAACCTGCTGTCTTCAAGCAAACGCCCACTAACTTCCTGAGCTGAGCTCCTCCTTGTGTATGTAGGTTTCCTGATTATTGTTCTTGTATGTTACGACTATCTACTGGGCACTTATCACATAACCTAGTCTACGTATATTAAGGTATTTAACATTCCCAGCAACATGCACACGCTTTACTCCTGCTGTCACCCTGCCTGACGGACGAGGACCCTGGACACTGTATGAGCTGGCACAGCACTCGAGCTGTTGAGGACCTGGAACGGGAGCCTGAGACCCACAGCCCAGCTCCGCATCACGGTGGACGCTGCGCCCCATTCCTTCTGCCCTCTGAAACGGGCCCTCCAGCTAGTCTGGGGTCTCCAAGACACGCCTAGGTAACAGATTCTAGCTCAAACTCCACAGCTTTAAATCCAAGCAGGCACTCTGGACAAGCCAGCTGACGGAGGGGGCTGAGTGGCCAGGGGACCCTGCTCGGGCTGAGGATTCAGGGTCTCCACGCCACGAGGTCAGATCATGTATCCGGAACAAGCAGGACGAGGGGCGCCTGCCTCAGATGTGAGGCCTGGGTCCAGGCGCCCCTCAGCCCACCTCCCCAGGCTTCCGGATTTCAGGAAGGTGGCAGAGCCTCTCAAGGGCGGAAGACCCACCCTCTGCAAGCAGAGACTCAGCGAGGGGGTCTGGGGGCCCCCACACTCCCTAGGAAGACACG
This sequence comes from Oryx dammah, assembly GCF_014754425.2. Taxonomy (NCBI): domain Eukaryota; kingdom Metazoa; phylum Chordata; class Mammalia; order Artiodactyla; family Bovidae; genus Oryx; species Oryx dammah. The sequence goes on along the minus strand of NW_024070192.1, from coordinate 825,646 downwards.
TCTGTCACCTGCTGTGTGCTCTGGTGCCGCCCCTCTGAATCCTCAGGAAAGGACTCTGGGGTCACCCACGGGGCATCTGTGCCTGGTCCCTCATCAAGACAGAGCAACTAAGAAAGTCTGCCTTCTGCTGGTCACACTGCTTCACCTCCTGACCTCAGGGTCTTCCCACGGGCAATACAGCCACACTGCTCCACCTGCTGACCTGTCTTCCCACGGGCAATACAGCCACACTGTTCCACCTGCTGATCTGACTGTCTTCACATGGGCATTACAGCCACACTGCTCCACCTCCTGACCTGTCTTCCCACGGGCATTACACATTTCCAGAAAAACAACCATGTCTTCTGTCAAAAAGACTGAAACAAATAAATAAAACAGAAAGTGAAAAAGTAAAGAAATTATCTCCAGGCTGAAAGTCAGTGGAAAAAAAAAACATAAGAAAGCTTTATAAATGTTTGCAGGGGTGAAAAAAGAAAAAAAGTGACAACAATCGATCCCAAGGGAAATCCCACGGCCACTGGAACAGGCCACACACTGCAACGTGCAAGCCTGAGTCGGGAAGGAAGGTGAGGGGTTTTAACTCCATAACACGCTTGCCACGCACTGCCTGCTCTGGAAGCAGGGATGCATGAGGACAGGCAGATGAAGAGGACAGTTCAGAGACCAGACACGGGAAAGCAGACGTACCGTGGACTGCATCTGCGCCACGTATTCACCCTCCATTTTGTTCAGCCGCACGTTTGTGTCCTCGAGCAATTCTTGAATATTTTCAGTGTGTCGCTTTTGAAGTTCAAACTTTTCCTTTTCCATTTCTGCTACAGCGTTGTGGAGCTACAGAGGGGAAGAATTGACTCTTTCACCACTATTACAGAATGGACTATTTTGTAATTCAGAAAAAAAGTTTTCCTATATTTCTCTATTTATTTCTATGGTGACCTGAACAGCAACACATATAAAATATTCAAAGTAAAGATTCATGTAAAGAGCATGATTAAGAAACAACTTTTTGTTTACTTTCCTCAATTGAAAATTTTATTGGATAAACAAATATTAAAGGTAATTATCCACCTCAGGCAGAAACAGTAAATAAATCTGATAACAGAATGCATCAGGTAAGCAGCAGCAGGATCAGCCTGACACCAGAAAACAAAGGCATTGATAATATTGTATCAACTAGGGTCACTACCTCTCAGCATATTCATCTTATTTGCACGAAATCTTGCACAAGAGTAATGTCCAAAATGGTTTACCCTTCACCCTGACTGCCAACAAGAAACTATTTTTATCCACTCCGTAAAGGACACTGAGAAGACACAAGGTGGCTTGTGTCAACCAAAGCAGGCTCTCGGGAGAACTGCGTACTCCGTGTCTGTGCATACTGGCCATCTTAGTGGAGGCCGCATACACACGCTGAAGTGGGTGAAGTGCTAAACTATGGGTGCAGCTCAGGTAAGGAAACCAGTTTTCAATGAGCAGCCTCTAAGGAAGTGGAAAACCCAGGCGGCAAGCCTCGTGGGCATTCGTCCCCCAGTCTTCAGAGCCGGGGAATTCGGACTCGAGTTGCTGTTGCCCACCCGTCTTCGCGGAGAAAGAGGGATCTACCTCCTGTCCCCTGACCCAGCCCAGGCTCACAGATCTGAAGCCTGATGGAGCTCCAAATTACTAGGAATAGTTGTTCCAGTGTCTGGCATTTATATATACATTTAATCAAGTTAAAATAAGTTATAGTTTATATAGTTTTACAGATACTTTAGAGTGTTTTCCAATTACTGCTGGCCTGGTTTTAAGAGGACGGTGTCTTGAGTAAAGTGTTAAATAATGAAATGTGTACTTGCAGCAGCCAGAAAAAAAGCCACTTTACAGAAAAGGTGAAAGCGCATAAATGGACACGACCCTAGAAGAGCGCTCTGTCTGCCCTCTGGACAGGGGCCCTCCTCACACAGCCCTGGGGCCACGGCCCCAGGACACAGCCGCCCAGCACCCGCTCCAACCACCCCGCAGGGCCCAGGAAAATGCTCGAACTCGACCCACTGGGAGACGGTCAGCGGGAGGAGTTCACCGAAGACCTTCAAGGTGGACTTACTCAAGACAAGTACCGTGTTTCACTTCTTGTGAGTACATACTGCAATTTCAGCCAATGGCGAAGAGCTCCTAAGCGAAAGCACTGAGTGCCTCCGCGACCCCACGGGCTGCTGCAGCCCGCAGGCTCCTCCGTCCACCGGACTCTCCAGGCAGGAACACTGGAGCGGGCTGCCATGCCCTCCTCCAGCGGATCTTCCCCACCCAGGGATTGAGCCCACATCTCCTGCACTGCAGGCAGACTGTTCATCGCTGAGCCACAGGGAAGCCCGAAAGTAGCTACTACGTGTGCCTAGGTAACTTTTATGAAACATTAGAAGTATTTTTTACATTACTCTTGGCTCTGCTAAATTTAATGAAAATGTTTTTCTTAATTAAATGCTCCTCCAAGAATAATCCATCCACAACTGATTTTGTATACACCAAAAACAAGTTTATACTACAACTATTGTGTCATCTGAGATTTCAGAAAAGAAAGGATCCAGGGGCTTACCTCCAAAATTTGAACAATTTAACTCCCCCAAATTATCCTGCTATTATATCCCTATGAATTCTGCTTAAAGTCTGTTAGCTCTGACAAAACTTCAGAGCCTTAATTAAATCCAAGAATTGTTAAAAGTAACTTTTCTAAATGAAAACTAGCTTATAAACCATTAAACTTCCAGAAAAAGTATACCAAAGCGTGACAGCTATTTCTAGATAGCCCAGAACACTGTTACTTTTTTTCAAACTCTTCTTTACCTTTTGTGAACACCATTATTTTATAACTAAGTAGGTTATGTTAGAGTATAAGCCTTTCTGTTTCTCCGTCTCTATTTTATCTTTTGTAGCTCACCTTTTTCTCCCAGTCGTTATTCAGAGACTCTGTGCTCTGCTCACAGAGCTTTTTTAACTCCGCAATCTGGTTGTCTTTGGTCTCTCGGATAACCTGACCTTCACGGACGAGGGTCTGAACTGTCAAAAAGGACGAAAACGTAATTAAACCAATTCTAGCTGCCACATAAGAGTCTGGTGGTAAAAAGCAAAGTGCACCAGTTACCAGATCATCCCATCTTCCCATAGTCTTCTCTGCTCTCCCCTAAAATCTCTCTTCCTCCCTCTTCTCCACGCCCACCTCCGCAGCCGCTGGCCCGCAGACAGCGCGCACGCTGTGCCGGCCTCCGCTGCTCTCCTGCGGGGCGCCCGCCGCTGCTCTGCAGAGGCCCCTTTCCCGTGCAGATGCTGCGCCGCGACCCTCAGACTGTGACTCCCAGCTCCCCTCCCACGAGACAGAGACCCAAAGGCTCCTCAGATCTGACTGCTTTCTGGCCGTATCTTCAGCCACGTCCACGTGTTTAAACTCGTAAACTAACCAACCTATCTATAAATCCACGTCCTTTGATCCTCTTGCCCAGACGCGCCCACCTATCCACCTGGAGTGCCCTCCTCCCCTGCTGAAATACTATGTGCTCAAATCAGTCTCCGTTCAGGTCACACCTCCTTTAGGAACCAACCAGTCTCTCCTCCTCTTGCAGGGGCAGAATGACACTCCCCTCGAGGCCCAGGGAACCGCCTAGATTTCTACATTAAGGCCCTTATTGCACTGCATGCTATGAGAGTTCATTTGCTCCTTCACTGAGGAGAAAGATATTTCACCTTTTTATCTACAGAGCAAAAGACTGGCACCCAGGCAAATACCCCAAATGCTGTGTGCTAAGCCCACAGACAAAGACACCTACCGCTCCAACCTGCCGCTGCTCCTGGGTGCATCAAAGTTACTGGGACTGAAGCAAAACATGCTCTAAGTTACATAAAACATATCCCTTATAAAGCATTCAAGTTTCTATCTTCTTTTTAAAAGTGATTTAAACTGTCATTGATTCGAGTGAAAACTGTTCAACATGTTCATGTCATCCGGATGCAAAATAAATTCAGTTGTGTATTTGCTTGAAAGTAGTATTTTCTTAGCTTCCTTAATATGCTCTTATTCACTTACTGGAAGATAGGAAAATTTTCATAAACATTTACATAGAAATTTCTTTCACTTTTATGTCTCAATGACGCAGCTCTAAGTGGGAAGAAGAGTCAAGTTAGCCTGGTATTGTCGTCCGTCGCTCAGACGTGTCCGACGCTTTGTTCTAAGTGAGAAGAGTCAGGTTAACCTGGTATTGTTGCCAGTCGCTCAGACGTGTCTGACGCTTTGTTCTAAGTGGGAAGAAGAGTCAGGTTAGCCTGGTATTGTCGTCCGTCGCTCAGACGCGCCCCACTCTCTGTGACGCCAGGGACTGCAGCATGCCGGGCCCCCCTGCCCTTCACTTTCTCCCGGAGCTTGCTCAAGCTCGTGTCCGTGGAGTCAGTGATGCCGTCCAGCCGTCCCAGCCTCGGCCGCATTCTGCTTCTGCCCTCAGTCGTTTCCAGCCTCAGGGTCTTCCCCAGAGAGTCTGCTCTTCACATCAGGTGGCGAAATTATTGGAGCTTCAGCATCAGTCCTTCCAATGAATTCCCATAAAAAGGGTTTTAAGTGTAAGTCACTCAGTTGTGTCCAACTCTTTGTGACCCCACGGAGTATAGCCCTCCAGGCTCCTCTGTCCATGGAACTCTCCAGGCGAGAATACTGGAGTGGGTGGTCATTCCCTTCTCCCGGGGACCTTCCCGACCCAGGGATCCAACCCGGGTCTCCTGCATTGCAGGCGGATTCTTTACTGTTTAAGCCACCAGGATTCAGGGTTGATTTCCTTCAAGACTGTTTGATCTCCTTACAGTCCAGAAGACTCTTCTCCAGCACCACAGTTCAAAAGCATCAATTCTCTGGCGTTTAGCCTTCTTTATGGTGCAACTCTCACATCTGTACATGACTACTGGAAAAACCATAGCCTTGACTATAAGGACCTTTGTCAGCAAAATGATGTCTCTGCTTTTCAATACACTGTCTACATTTATCATCGCTTTCTTTCCAAGGAGCAAGTGTTTTTTAATTTTGTGGCTGCAGTCACCATCTGCAGTGATTTTGGAGCCCCCCAAAATAAAATCTGTCACTATTTCCACTTTTTCCCCTTCTATTTGCCATGGAGTGATGGGACCAGATGCCATGATCTTATGGTTTTTTGAATGCTAAGTTCTAAGCCAGCTTTCTCATTCTCCTCTTTCACCCTCATCAACAGACTCTTTAGTTCCTCTTTGCTTTCTGCCATCAGGGTGGTATCATGAATATCTGAGGTTGTTGATATTTCTCCCAGCAGTCTTGATTCCAGCTTGTGAGTCATCGAGCCCAGTGTTTCGCATGATGTGCTCTGCATCAAGTTAAATAAGCAGGTGACAGTATACAGCCTTGACGTCCTACTTTCCCAATGTGGAACCAGTCCATTGTTTCCTGTCTGGTTCTAACTGTTGCTTCTTAACCACTGTACAGGTTTCTCAGGAGACAGGAAAGGTGGTCTGGCACTCCCATCTCTGAGAATTTTCCACAGTTTGTTGTGATCTGCACAAAGGCTTTACCAGTCAATGAAGCAGAAGTAGATGTTTTTTTCTGGAATTTCCTTGCTTTTTCTATGACCTAATGGATGTTGGCAATTTGATCTCTGGTTCCTCTGCCTTTTTTCAACCCAGCTTGTACATCTGGAAGTTCTCGGTTTACATACTACTGAAGCCTAGCTTGAAGGATTTTGAACACAGCCTTGCTAGCACGTGAAATGAGCACAACTGTCTGGCAGTTTGAACATTCTTTGAGTGTTTAAAGTGCCTGGTTTGAATCAGAGTAAAAACAAAAACCTAGAAATAGGTTTGAAACATGTGTAGCCACTGATGTTTGGAGCAGTTCCACGACACTCTCCACTTTCTTCACTGACATCGGATCCTTCACCAATCCTGCAGAGTTCCCTTCCCAGGCTCCCTCTCCTCACTCTCACTGTTACTACTGAGATATTCCGGGTCCTCATCACCTTACACACAACATTACGGAGGCACAGCGTCCTTGAGTTGAGGAGACTTTATATACATTACGTCTCCAATCACTGCACTGTGAGTAAGAGGCTTGCCGATGGGCCACAGCAGGTGCTGAAGAGCAGGTTTGCTAAGAAGTAAGCTCTCTCCCCTCCTCGCCTCTCTCTCCCCTCTCTCCTCTCTCTTTCCCCCTCCCTCCCCTCTCTCTTCTCTCTCCCTTCCCCTCCCTCTCTCTCTCCCTCCTTCTCTCACTTTCTCCCTCCTCTACTCCATTCTGCCTCTATTATAACAGACTGGGAATCAGCTTCACCATATAAGCAGGCTATTCCACCAAAAACATGCAGTCCTAAAACTCACCTCTCAAAAAACATTCCCTGACTCTCCAGCAGCTACAGGATAAACTTGAAATTTCTAAATCTGAAATTCAAGGTCATGCTCATATGACGCCAAGTCACCTATCTTAGTCTTCGTCAGTCTCTCTCTTAACATGAGGGTCTCCACTCTAGATAAATGGTTTTGCATCTTCCTTCCCACAGTTTACAAACATCAGCATTCCCACCCCAGTGCCTGGAACTCTCCTCTGCAACTAACTAAATCTTACAAAACTTTTAAAGTTCTTTCCCCCTCCCCAAATATTTCCAACACTCTCCTTAAGACTGTCCACTACATTTCAGTGTTCTGACCTGCTGCTGCTGCTAAGTCACTTCAGTCGTGTCCGACTCTGTGCGACCCCAGAGATGGCAGCCCTCCAGGCTCCCCCATCCCTGGGATTCTCCAGGCAAGAACACTGGAGTGGGGTGCCATTTCCTTCTCCAATGGATGAAAGTGAAAAGTGAAAGTGAAGTCGCTCAGTCGTGTCTGACCCTCAGCGACCCCATGGACTGCAGCCTTCCAGGCTCCTCCATCCACGGGATTTTCCAGGCAAGAGTACTGGAGTGAGGTGCCATTGCCTTCTCCAATTTTGACCTACAGTCATAAGCATTTTAACACTGGATTTCCTGTTTTCTTTTCCTTCATAATGAAAGTATAAATGAAGGATACTTTTGAAATGTTCTGTCCATCACAATATAGCATATATTATAAAGCATAAAGTAGACATTTAATGGAATGAATTTTTATTAGACCAAGACAAATAATTGCTCTAGACTCTCTTGTGAAAGCCAGTAAGTTGTATTCTAAGACTGACCTATGGTCATTCCAGTCCAATGAAGAGAGAGAGGATTAAGGAAGAGTAAGTTACAGACTCGTCTAAACCTTTAATCAAACCAACCACCATTGCTACCCCCCCCACACACACACACAGGTTTTTCTTAAGTCATACAGAAAAGTTCACATCAGCACATCCACAAAGGAAACCCATACAAACTTTCCTATCTCATACTACAGTCAGAAATAAAACTGTCCCTTATAGAAGCACTAAAATAAAGTAGAAATGTTATTAAAGGATTTATGTAACAATATACAACATCACCTTTCTTCTCAAGTTTTCTAATAGTCTCTTCAGTTTCATTTTGTTTCTTTTTGTATAAAGTTTTCATTTCTTCTATTTCATTATTCTTTCTTTCTAAAATCTGCAAACAAATTTAAAATATTTTAGTATACTCTATTATTTTATGTATGGAACACATAATTTTTTTAAAAGAGCACAATATTCTTTTAAGTCTATCTCAGCTAATCCTGTAAGTGGCTTCCCCCCAAAAAAGATGTAAAAATTATATTTCAGTGCATTGACAAAACATTAAATACACTATAATAATTGATTACTGAAAGAAATATGCTGTTTCGAATTTTCATGTACTAATCCTTAAGGAGACTGTAAATACTAAATTAGCTGATTCTCTGAAACATGACTCGCAGATGAAGCTGTCACCAGGCTGCAGAGAGAAGCACTGGAGGCCTGGCACGCTGACACAGCACAGTCCCCTCCCAGCACTGGGCAGGTGCCTGCAGACAGGCACACCCTGAACCCCGACAGGGTCCTTCTGTCCCTCCCACACACAACAGCAAGCACGCCCAGACACATGGGAACGTGGGGTGTAATAGCCTTCTTTTACATTTAGTTCTGCTCTTGGGAATCAAAAAAGTCAGCTCAAAGTATGTCCAAAATTGTATGAATATTTTACATCATTAATTTATACTCTCAGAAGTTTTTAAATGGATCATTAAATACTTCTAAATACATCCGATACTTTTAAAAAACTGGAGAAAAACCAAGTATAGGAAAATTACCAAGCAGGGTAAAGAAACGTCTAACCAAGGGGGAAAAGGAAAACCCAACTGAGGCAGAAGTATGAATATCCACTTTTCTTGTGGTTGAGGTATATTCCTGTACACACAAACTCAGGTTTTGAAAACAGGTTATCGCCGTGTCTGCCCAAGTTCTTCTTGTACTGCCAGCATCTTCCGTTACCTTTCATTGTTTTGGTCCCACCTCTAAGAACAACTGATAAATAAGTAAAGAAGCCAGTTTGATCTCCATGTTCATAAAGAAGCAGAACAGAAAAAGAATGTGTGCAAAGAGATAAACAATTTCAATTTTATTCCTTCCCACTTCCTAACACGTAGAAAATGCCATACATGCGACAAACTGATGGACATACTTGCAAAATCTGGCATGAGGCCAAAGGTTTTATTTATATTTTACCTGCCATTTCAAACTAGTTGCACTGCTTTCTTTTTTCATGCAGAATTTATTTTAAAAGAGAAATTCCTGGAAAGGATCCTACTATTAAATGTTTTTCTTAGAATAGAGCTTTGCAATGGACATACCAAAAAGGCTATTGCAAACTGTATTACCATCATTTTTCCAAATATATTTCTATATTTATTTATATTACACATCAATATTTTAAAATTTCAATTTAGACATGTATTATGCTCTACTGAAATTACAGAATTATATTACTGAATCTCTAACATATTTATGATAGAGAACTGCTTTTATCTAACCGCTTATACTTAGGTAAAATTCTAGTAGGAACATAAAGTAATATTTGCCTTTAAAGTCTGAATGGAAAAGGGGAAAGTCAAAGGATTCAACAGTTTTCTCTAATTTTCAGTCAGTGGTTTCCCTCTTGTTGCTTTGCAAGAAGGTGAGCCCGATACACGCCTGACTAAACACTAGGACATTCCCAGCTTTAAGAGGGCGGGGCAGGGCAGGAAGAAAGCAGGCTGCAGGTGCTCTGGGCTCCACTCCCTCCCTCCAGCTCAGTCGCTTCACTCTGGGGAGCAGCAACCCAGGCTTAGTTTTGAAACAGACAATGCCAAGTTTCCATTTGGATCCATTCTCATGAGTTTCAAACTCGTATATTAAAATTATGCTTATATGTCACTACATTTTTAAAATCAATACTAAAATGTAGTTATACAATTATAAGGTATAATAACTATAGGTTGATGACTTTTGCTGTGCCCATTAAGAAGAAGAATTATACTTTAAAGTACAAATTGAAATACTGGAAGGCATAACTCCCAACGAGCTACTGAAAGGAAGCCAACATTGGCCTCACAGTGCATGCAGGCTACACCAAAGAGAACTAAGTTCAAGATTTCTTTTTAAATTAGAAAGGAAACTGCAATTTCCAGAGGACTGAAAGAAGATAAGACCAAAACAAACTCTAGCATTTACAGCTGATGTTTCATTTCAACTGAAATGAAAAGCAATGATAGACTATAAAGGGCTGTAAGAAGAAATAACGGAGAACTTTCAGACCATGTAAACCGTAAGGACTCACATAAATATATTTTTTTTAGCAAATGAAGTTTAAAGATCAGCTTTGCTAGGATATTAATTTAGCAAGTCCCATTTATGTTAGACTCTCATAAGCACATAAATATAATAAATGGATGGATGGTCATGAGACCTAGAATATTCGAATACTCAATTCTAAAAAAATAATGAACTGTACACACCCTACCTTCTGAACATCAGCATCGTGTTTCTGCTGCAGTTTAAGTTTCTCTTCATGATATTTAGCTTCCATCAGCTTTGTTTTCATGTCCAACTTCAAGGAAAATATTTTAAAGATGTTATTAATTTACTTTTCCATTTTTCAAAAGTACACAATTAAATTTAAAAAAACTCCTGTAGGAAAGAGAGCCTCATTTTCCACGTTTGCCTCACAGTCACGAGTCCAGCGATCTCCTGCCCACAGTCACACACTGGGTGTACTCTGTGACCACCTCCAAGTTGACTAGAAGTCTTCTGAACCAACCTCATTCTACAGGCTAAAGAACACAGACTCATCAGTGATGTCAGCCCACGCCACTCCCCGAAAGGGTCACTGTGAAGTGATCTTTTGCCAAATCCACTTGGTATTGCGTGGCACAGGCCAGGAGGGTCCCAGGCATTTCTTCCGCTCTTCTCCCCTTGGGGCCCCACTAACGCCACCACCTGGGGGGGGGAGCTGACGGGGCAGAGGGGATACAGGCAACTGCGATGGACATGTTTTCTCAGAAGTGGCCTTCCCTCCACCCTCTCCTTCTTTCTGAAGGATGAGTAACCAAGACCTCAGGTGCAGGGACTGAAGCTGTGAGCTGCGGACGGACAGGCTGCCCACCAGCCGGGTCCCCCACGGCCTGGCAGAGCAGCGCCCCACGCTGCCGTGGGAGTGCCAAGCAGACTCTCTTCTCTAAACTGCTACACCCTCCACAACATAGAACTTTATTGTGAATGTTTCACACACAAAAACACGTATTTTCTACACCTTGTCTTTCTCTCTGAACAATGTCTCATGGAAATCCCTCTAAAAACACTTGCTCTAGTTCTTATTCATTTTTTAAATAGTTACCAACTATTCCTCCATGAGGAGAAAATACAATCTGTTCGCCTGCTCTTCTTAGCGCAGTCACTTTCTTCTCAGCCTCCACTGCAAACAACACTGCAAAGCACGCGCGTGTATGCCTCCAGCACACGTGGGTTTTGCTTTCTGCAGGGTGGGTTCTCAAAAGACATGGCAATGATTCACATTATCTAGATATATTTCGCCCTCTGTTAAAGGCGAATTCACGTTTCTGCTGGAAGAATAGACATCGCACTGTGATCCTAACGTGCATTTCCCTGAAAACTACTGCGTGTTGGCCCGCCATCTCACGTTTTGGTCAGTTCAGTTCAGTCGCTCAGTCGTGTCCGACTCTTTGTGACCCCGTGGACTGCAGCACGCCAGGCTTCCCTGTCCATCACCAACTCTTGGAGCTTGCTCAAACTCATGTCCATCGATGCCATCCAACCGTCTCATCCACCGTCGTCCCCTTCTCCTCCTGCCTTCAATCTTTCCCAGCATCAGGGTCTTTTCCAACGAGTCAGTTCTTCACATCAGGCGGCCAAAGTACTGGAGCTTCAGCTTGCGCATCAGTCCTTCCAATGAATATTCAGTATATAAATATGTCACATCTTTGGGGCCTTCTGAATCTGGTCTTCCATGAAGGCCCTTTCACAATTTCCGTCCACATTCCTGTCTGTGGATCAGTAAAACCTGGTATGCAGGTTTTATTTATTATCTATTAATTTAATGCATGTATATACATTCACAGTCTGTCTCTAATATTTTCCTCAAATCGATTATTTTTCTATTGATTTTGTTTCTTACCTATTTTTTAACCTTACAAATTCTTTATGTCACTTGAGTCAACTATTTCTATCAATTCTTTTATTCATTCTGAGTTTGGAAAGGTTTTTGGGTAAGAAAGACCTGACGTCAAGATTTTTGTTGTTTTGAAACTTTTTGTCTGGGTTAATAGGTTAAGTTTTAGGTGCATCCAGAATTTTTATTTTTGTTTTTAGAGGAAAGGACCCAACTTTATCTTCTTTCAAGTAACTGAAAGGTTGTACCAGCATCATTCATTAAATAAGTCTCTTCTCAATGTATTGACAATGAACTTTGTCACTGTGTTTTTATTTTCAAGGGGATTTAATTTTTTTCTTGAAGTGTTCTTGGTTCTAACTGTGTTGTGTCTGCCTCATAAAAGCAGTTGAAAAGAGCATCCCCTCTATTATCTCAGAGAATCTGTGTGATATGTAATACTGGAATACAGTTCTTCCTTAAATGTTTCCTTTCATAAATGCGTAGTTGTAAAGCAGAGTGTGTTAATCCCCTTCTTGATACCTGTAGATATTCCTTCTAAGTAAACCAGCACTCACAAGTGCTCAGTTTGCTAAGTTACCTGCACTCAGTGAGTGGACAGCAGGCCTGTTGGTCCGTCCTGAACTTGGACTGGCTCTTCTACCATGTCTGATGCTATAACATCATGCATTACTCATTTGGAAAACACCCGTTCAATGAGGTGCAGAGATTTCCAAATATTGAACATTTCATTACATAATATCAAAACCTCACACTGGTTAATATTACCACCAATCTCATTGGAAAAGTCTTAGTATTGGAAAGTCCTCAAGCTCACAGTGACTGATACAGGGTTGCCAAAATTCTAATTTGTATTAAAAGGTCAAATTCTATCATTAGCAGTAAATATGGTCAGTTGTTTTGCTTAAAGTGACAGGCTCAATTTGTTCACTTTCCAGAAAATGTCTCCCAATAACCAAGTCTGAATAACCATATTTTGCCTGCCCGTCATTCTATCAAGTGAAAATGACATCCCACAGGCAGGCGCTATTACAGTTCATCAGTGAGGAAGCCCCTGGGGTCCTCCTTCTGGCGCTCGACACATGCCTGGACGTGCGCCACAGCTCTACTTCGACACTCAGCTAACCAGACGATGTGTATCTGAGTTACAAGATTTAGTGAAATTAATAATTTTCTCCTTGCTGCACTGAGAACATTCTTGAGGAAGATTGGTAATTTTCTCCCTGGGAGCATGTGGTAATGAATAGCACACCGACTGGTGCCATCTGGGGCCACTGCCTGGATGTGGGTCAGAACATAGTTTTACCCAACACTCTGTGTGCAAAGTCAATGCAAATGTAAGTACAGCAAAAAAATTTTTTAATTATTGCAAAAGTAGTTTTGACCTCATGACCTCACGGATCTTAGGGATCACAGAGTTCATGGCCCACACTCTGAGAACCAGTGTCCTGAAGAAACTCTTGTGCCTATGTGTCAGGAGACACGCACAAGACTGTCCACAGGGCTACTGTTTGTAAAAGTCAAAAGTTAGAATAGATTCATTGAAACAATGGCAAGAAAGTGTGGCAGACTCATTTTATAGAATCCCGCAAATGAAGCCAACTACAGCTAAATGCCTAACAGGAGTGCTACTCACATACTACTGAGCAGAAAAGTTCAGTTTTATTTAAAGGAAGTTTAAAATCCACCAAACAAAAGTATTTTCATTCTTAAGAAGGCAGGCATTGGTAGCAAAGTTAACTTAAATGCAAATCAAGACCACGAGGTACCACTTCACAGCAGTCAGAATGGCTGCGATCCAAAAGTCTGCAAGCAATCAATGCTGGAGAGGGTGTGGAGAGAAGGGAACCCTCCTACACTGTTGGTGGGAATGCAAACTAGTGCAGCCACTATGGAGAACAGTGTGGAGATTCCTTTAAAAATTGCAAATAGAGCTGCCTTATGACCCAGCAATCCCACTGCTGGGCATACACACGGAGGAAACCAGAATTGAAAGAGACACATGTACCCCAATGTTCAATGTGCAGCACTGTTTATAATAGCCAGGACATGGAAACAACCTAGATGTCCATCAGCAGATGAATGGATAAGAAAGCGGTGGTACATATACACAATGGAGTATTATTCAGCCATTAAAAAGAACACATTTGAATCAGTTCTGATGAGATGGATGAAACTGGAGCCGATTATACAGAGTGAAGTAAGCCAGAAAGAAAAACACCAATACAGTATACTAACACATATATATGGAATTTAGAAAGATGGCAATGATGACCCTGTATGCAGGACAGCAAAAAAGACACAGATGTGTATAGCGGACTTTTGGACTCAGTGGGAGAGGGAGAGGGTGAGATGATTTGGGAGAATGGCATTGAAACATGTATAATATCATGTAAGAATAGAATTGCCAGTCTATGTCCAATGCAGGATACGGCACGCTTGGGGCTGGTACACGGGGATGACCCAGAGAGATGTTGTGGGGAGGGGGGTGGGAGGGGGGTTCATGTTTGGGAACGCATGTACACCCGTGGTGGATTCATGTCAATGTATGGCAAAACCAATACAGAATTGTAAAGTAAAATTTAAAAAAAAGTAATTTAAAAATAGCCACACTTCCAGAAATTTTTATTAGCACTACCAGTAGTAAGGAGTATATGAGATATTTTAAATGTGTTTATTATTTTACTTCATTCTGTTATATAACTTTTTCTAAAATAAGGCAACAAACTGTTTTCAAGTTTTAAGTAATAAAATCATATTTCCATCAAAAAAAAAAAAGCAAAGGAGGGAAACAATGAGAGACGTGAGGATGGTAGTTATTTTGGGGGAGGGGGACGAGAGCAGGACTGAGAAGGTGGACGGCAGGCGGCTGGCGTCTTGGTCAGGATCTAACCCTTGCCTGCATGTGGTCCACGATGGTTTTCCTTTGAATAATTATTACATCTTGTAAGACTGTGAGTCTCTGAATGCTCTATTCATAAGAAATGCTTTAAAGTATAAATTCTCTCATTTATTACATCAATGACTGTAGATTTTGTCATTTGGATTTATTTAAATTCTACATTTTACTAGGAGATTTGCAAAAGGAAAAAATGCCTAATTGGCATTACGTGTAAGAAAGAAGCAAGGCAGCCTTTTAGGCAATGGGTGGGAACATTCGCTGTGGGTGGAGGTAAAGTTCAAAGGAAATACTCTATTTTATTTCACGAAAAGGGCAATTTCTACCATCTGTTCTCTGAAAACTGATGGTTGCTCTGAAAACTGATCTCCTCTCGTTGTGTTCTCTTCTTTCATTTTCAGTGACAACGGTTTTCCAAATGTCTTAATCTATATCAGAAATCTTTTTTAAGAATACTAAAAAAATTAAAAAAAGAAGCACACTGCTTGATGGTGCTCAAGGTCACACAGTCCTGTGATGTGGATATCACAGGAAATGTGTTAACAATTACAAAGGCAGACAAGTCCAAGCATGTTTGTGAATGACAGGCTAAGGTGAAAATAAAGGTCACAGTCACCAAACATGTCTTCCCATAATGCCAAATACGTTGAACAAAATTTCTAATCTTAAAATAATGTATATGTGTCAAGAAAACTACTATAGTCCTTCAATTCTATTAAAATAATATTGTGAATATTACTCATTTAATATCTAAGGTATTTTCTACACAATTATAAACTTAAAATGGAAGTTGTGTTTTATAAAGTTTAATTTCCAAAGGCTAATTAAAGATTTCAGAACTCGCCAAAGGATCAACAGAATTAAATCATTTATTAAATGCAGACAAACTCTGTAATCTATAGAGAACTTCATGTCACTCAATTCTTTCCACACTTACTGCATTCTTTAAGCACTCAGCCTCCTAAGGTTTTATTTTATCACCTTAAGAACTGATTAATCTAGATTATCATCACCACTCAGAGTGAAACCCTGTGAAATGGACCTGAGATTTAACTACAAAGAAGAGATTTTAAAAGAGACAAAAATATGAATTAATTTTTTCATAATCTTGGAATAAGAAATCGTTTCTACACAATACAAAAACCTAAAGCCATAGAGAAAAGGCTGATAGAGCCACCTACTGAAAAGAAAACTTCTATACGTTTAAAAAAAAAAGACAGAAATAAATCAAGACATACAGAGAAAAATACCTGTAAGGTGAGTTCCTTAATATACAAACTGCTGACGAAGCACAAGGAAGACAAACAGTTTAATAAAAATAAGGAAAGGCGTAATAAAGGACAGTTCACGAAAGCGAAATTAAAAAGACAGTGAAGTGAGTGAAGTCGCGTCTGACTCTTTGCGACCCCATGGACTGTAGCCCATCAGGCACCTCCGTCCATGGGATTGTCCAGGCAAGAGTGCTGGAGTGGATTGCCACTGCCCTCTCCAGGGGATCCTCCCGACCCAGGGATCAAACCTGGGTCTCCCGCATTGCAGACAGACGCCTTACCGTCTGAGCCACCAGGGCAGCCCCAAAAAGACAGTAGACAGGCACAAATATGCTCATTCTCACATAATAAAAGCAATGCAAATGTTAAAACAAGATACTATTTTTTGTCTCACAGATAATCAAAAATGTTTATGATTCAGTGCTGCTGATTAAATGGGGAGGCAGACCTGCTCACACACTGTTGGTGCGAGTATAAACCGACCTGACCTATAGCACTCACCCACTTAGAGTATGCAACGGGGGGGAATCTGTCAATATACCAGAGAATTACACAACATCACCGCAGCCTAACTTAGGACGCTTTCATTACTCCAAAAAGGAACACTCACGCCCACTGGCCATCAGTCTCCACTCTCACCAATGCCTAAAGCCAGAGGCAGACATAGCATCATTTCAAGGGCAATCTGTCAATATCAATAAAAAATTGAAATGTGCAGCCCTGAGCAATGAGATTTCACAGAATTTATGGTCTAAGAATAAACGTGCAATACATACAACTGTACACAGGGATATTCTTGAAACACAGCTTGTTGTAGCAAAATATTCTTCATAACCTACATCCCTCGGTAGCAATCTCCAGTAATAAAACATGGGCCATCAATAAAACAAAGTACAGTGCAACTATTTAAAAGGATTAAGCCATGTTACTGATATAAAAATCATCAGAATTATGTTTGAATTTAAAAAGCAAAATGAAACAATATGTCGAGTATGATCTAGTATGTTATTTGTATTTTTAAACTTTTAAAGAGAATACATGTTAAATTTTTATCAATGATTACCTTGAAGAGTGATCAGATGTTGTGAAAATAAATATTACTATTTAATTTTAAAATAAACATAACTCAAACAAAACTATTTCTTATTTTTACAACATGACCCAGCAACAGCGAAAGCATTTTTGGATGAGAACACACAAAAGACACCTCAGGGTTGTCCAACCTGGGTGTGCAAGAGTCTGTTGAATTTCAAAACAGAAAAGCCACCACCCTCCGGCCCACAAGTAAGCATCTAAGAAAAGTGACTTCAGCCAGGGGACCTAAGACCATCCTTCTAAAATGATTAAATGCATCACAGCGTAGCTAGGCATTTAAGCGTAGGGAAAAGTCCAAGTTAGAAAGCTATCTCTGGAAAACCAGCAAAAATAGTAAAGCAGGAGGATTCATATTTTCTTGTTTTTAACTCTTTTTTTCAAATGGACTTTTAAAATTTATCCACCTATTCAGGCACATTCTAGAAAGAGTGGGAGGTAGGTACACAAATATAGTGAGGCTAAAGTAGACGGACAGGGAGCTGACACGAATGTGCAACCGTCAGAGACCAGGGCAGCACACAGAGGTGAGCGTCATGCGAGAGCACAGCGCCTGGAGACGGGCCCTGGGCGCTCGGCCCCGCAGCGGCCGGAACCGGGGCGCCGGGTCTGCTGCAGGGAGGGCAGCGAGGCAGCTCGTCAGGCAGGGCCACATCAGGTTCAGCAGAGAGGCGCACATGTGGCTCAGGAACACCGACAGAGCCTGAGTAGCTTTCTATTAATGATTAATAGTTTCTATTTCAAAAATGAAAATATTAAATAAAACTGTGTCCTAAAACTGAAAAAAGCTTTTAAAAATCCATGCTCTGAATTTAAAATATAATTAGTATCTTTATATTTACAAAGGCAATCTAAACTGCCACTTTCCTCAGCATTCAAGTGGCTCCTAATTACCTCTGCCTTTTTACATTCATTCTCATTTTTGCATATAACACATTCTTTACTTGTATCTTAAAATCACATACAATTTTCATAAGACTTCCAAGTATTAATTTTTATTTTAGAGGTTAAATTTTTTATGTTACTATACTTACAAAAATCCATCAATTCAATTTTACCAAGTAAGACACAGTTCATTACCCCATACAAATATTTGAATGCATATAAAGATAGAGATAGGATATTTTTTTCCAGAATTATTTATATTAGTGAAAACTCAATCTCAATACCTAACGATAGGGATACGTCAAATTAACTGGGGATAATTCTGTAATATAGACTGTAATACAACCATTAAAAATAAATGCTTGGACAGCAAGAAGGTCAGAGCAGTGAGTCCTAAAGGGCATCAGGCCTGAATATTCACTGGAAGGACTGATGCTGAAGCTGAAGCTCCAGTGCGTTAGCCACCTGATGCCAACAGCCAAGTCACTGGAAAGATGCTGATGCTGGGAAAGGCTGAAGGCAGACAGAGAAGAGGGTGAGGTGGCTGGAAGGCACCAGCAGCTCAGCTGACATGAACCAGAGCACACTCCTGGAGGAAACGAGAGACAGAGAGGACTGCTGTGCTGCCGTCCACGGGGGCTTAGCAACCGGACAACAACGTTCTGGAGAAAGCCAGAGAGATGATTCACAATATCTGCTTGTAGCCAAGAATAGGCAGGAATGTGTTCTGACGTTACTAAATTTTACATGTAAAGATGTATGTATCTCATGTTAAACACATATGAGAAATAAAAGAATGGACATCAAAAATAAATAAACAAATGCTTAGGAACAATATTTAGTAGCACAAAATACTCAAGTTATACAAAAAATACTCAAGTTATATCATCTCAATTTTCTAAAGAAAAATAACATGTATTCTGTAGAATATGTTAAAAAAAGAATCAAAGTCAACACAATGCTACTTTTTCATTTCTATATATTAAATGCATAGGGGATTTTATTTCCTTCTTTACATATGTCTGTATTCTACAAAATTTCTTCCCCCTCTGGGCAATAAGAAAACCTTTATTTTTCTTTATTTTATTTAATTTTACAAAATTTATTTAATAAACACCCAAAATTATTTTATAATCACAGATACTACTTTAAAAGAGACTTAAGTTCTCACACTGGAGCAACTCAGCCAGCATATACTCTTAAATATTTTAGGAGAAAAAAAAAAAGACCAAAATTTCACCCAAAATAGAAACGACTATGTAACTACACAAAGGGTTATTTTAGGCAAAACATACACCGGGTGTATTTTAAGATACGCTGTAAGTTGATGTTTACATGCAAACTTCTCAATGACCCCACACATATTTTTACCAGTATACCAAAAAGAAAAACAAAAACGTAAGGGTACAGAAAAAAAAAAAAGCCACACACATTTAGAACTGAATCTCTGGTGCAACACAGGATACTTTTAAGTATCCTCTCTTTCAACACGTATGTGGGGAACACTGGTATGCTCAGCCCTAACCCAAGGTGTAACCATAAAGAATAGGAATACTGTGTCACAAAAGACCAAAGAAATTTTCAAAAAGACAGGAGGCAACTATTCCATGGTAAGCAGTCTGAACAGTAAAAGGGAAAATGCTTGGTAATGACTTGGAATGATGTGTAAAAACAAGTGACAATTTCTTAAAAGCAAAGAAAACATTTCAGAACAAGAATTTCAAAGACGGTCCATCTGAATGTAAGTATTGTCCTCAGAAAGTTTTTACGGAATGTAACACCCTTTTATTTCAGCAGGCTTTTTAAAAGCACCAGCAGCGCAGCAAGAAACAAGAGCCTGCAGGCCTCCAGTGGGAGCCCTAGAGGGACCTCTACACTGAGGGCAGCAGCCTTCACTCCAGCAGGCTGCAGCTGAAAGGGGCGGGGGAACTGGAAGACTAGCATTGGCGTGAACACACTACTGACGCCGCGCATAACGCTGGTGACTAAGTGAGAACCTGCTGCGGAGCACAGGGACCTCGCCTCAGCGCTCTGTGTGACCTAAACGGGAAGGAGACCCAAAACCGAGGGGCGTGTGTATATGCAGACCTGGGAGTCGCTCTGCTCTACAGCAGAGACTAACACGCCCTCCAGAGCAACTATGCCCCAGTGTCCGGGAGAAGACAACGCAAGACCTGCCTTTACCGGCACCAGAATTCTATATCTGCACCAACGGCCTCTTCCTACCAGGCATCCGTTACTCTAACTAGGACCTGAAAACTTGTGTTGCGCAAAACATGAAAACTGCGTGCATAGATGAGATACGCCAGAAACATCGCCATCTTACCTCTTTCTCATGCATGCAGGGGAGTAACTGGTCATTGTGGAGACTGCTGGATTTTCTCAGGCTGAATTTCGGAGTCATCTGTTGAATGAGGAAGAAACATTCAATACTTTTTCAGGCCTGGTGTAGCCAAAAGTAAACTCTAAGCTGCCTGAAATTCATGCCAAAATAACAGAAATACTGGAGGAAAAAAAGTAATTTATTCACTTCCAAGTGATAGGATTAACAAGACGCTATGCTTCATAATGTGGACCAGCATTACTTTCTGTAAACAACTAAACAATTATTTTAAGACATCTGCCCACAGCGAAAGCGCAGGGCAATTCTCACCTACCAGAGTAACTGGGATGGGCTTCTGTCTCAGGTATCGAGGGTTTTCTATCTGAAATTTTAAAATAAAGACATTAATATTTGAGCATAAATTAAACTATAATGAAAATGTTTTCCATATGTCTTAATATTTAGCATGTTTCTTAAGAATACGTACTGCATGATATATTTCTAGTGGCCCACTAACAAATAAAACGTAAAGCCTAAGTGCCTTTGCATACACGAACACCCTTGAGTGATCCTCGCACAGCCAAGGCCCCGGCCTCCCCCTACTCCTGCTCACCTCACAGTTCACCCTCAGGTCCTGAAGGACTCTCAGCACCTGGACACGGCAGGCCCCCTGTGCCTCTACGGCTGCCCAGCCCGCTCCAGTCCCTGTAAGCACGACCTAGCATCCTTCAAGTCTCAATTTTATCATTAAACCCCCAGGCAGATTTGGAAATCTGAATGACATAAGCATATGAAAACACGCTTAAACTATTCAGGACTATGAAAAATGTAAAGTAATACCATAAGAGATGGTATTTTACAGCTACCAGATAGGCATACATTAAAAATCTGACATACAGTTATAGAAAAAAAATTTATGGGTTACCAGGGGGGTCGCTGGTGGCTCAGAGGTTAAAGCATCTGCCTGCAATGCAGGAGATCTGAGTTCGATCCCTGGGTGGGGAAGATCCCCTGGAGAAGGAAATGGTAACCACCCACTCCAGTATTCTTGCCTGGAGAATCCCATGGATGGAGGAGCCTGCTGGGCTGCAGTCCACGGGGTCACAAAGAGTTGGACATAACTGAGGGACTTCACTTCACTTAGGGGGTATGGGGGAAAAGGATAAATTGGGAGACTGGAATTGACATATACACACAACTATATATAAAATATGTAGCTCACTTGGTAAAGAATCTGCCTGCAATGCAGGAGACCCAGGCTTGATTCCTGGATTGGAAAGATCCGCTGGAGAAGGAAATGGCAACCCACTCCAGTACTCTCGCCTGGAGAATCCCACGGACAGAGGAGCCTGGCAGTCTACACAGACCGTGCGGTTGCAAGAGTCAGACATGACTTAGCAACTAAATCACATCAAATATGTAAACAGATAAATAATAACAACCTACGGCAGAGCACAGGGGATTCTCCTCCAGACTCTGTAATGACCCGGATGGGAAAAGAATCTTAAAAAGAGTGGATACACGTGTAGGTGTCACTGATTCACTTTGCTATACAGCAGAAAGTAACACAACATTGCAAATCAACTAGACTCCAAGAAAAAAGGTTTCAGATCAGTTCAGTTGCTCAGTCGCGCCCAGCTCTTTGTGACCCCACGGACTGCAGCACGCCAGGCCTCCCCGTCCATCACCAACTCCTGGAGCTTGCTCAAATTCATGTCCATCGAGTCGGTGACGCCATCCAACCATCTCATCCTCTGTCGTCCCCTTCTCCTCCTTCCTTCAATATCTCCCAGCATCAGGGTCTTTTCCAATGAGTCAGTTCTTTGCATCAGATAGCCACAGTATTGGAGCTTCAGCTTCAGCATCAGCCCTTCCAGTATTCAGGACTGACTTCCTTGAGGTTTGACTGACTTGATCTCCTTGCAGTCCACGGAAATCTCAAGAGTCTTCTCCAACACCACAGTTCAAAAGCATCAATTCTTCGGCACTCAGCTTTCCTTATGGTCCAGCTCTCAAATCCATACATGACTACTGGAAAAACCATAGCCTTGACTAGACAGACCTTTGTTGGCAAAATACTATCTCTGCTTTTTAACATGCTGTCTAGGTTGGTCATAGCTTTTCTTCCAAGGAGCAAGTGTCTTTTAATTTCATGATTGCAGTCACCATCCATAGTAATTTTGGAGCCCCCCAAAATAAAATCTGTCACTGTTCCCATTGTTTCCCCATCTATTTGCCATGAAGTGATGGGACCAAGTGCCATGATCTTAGTTTTCTGAATGTTGAGTTTTAAGCCAGTCTTCACTCTCCTCTTTGACTTTCATCAAGAGGCTCTTGAGTTCCTCTTCACTTTCTGCCATAAGGGTAGTGTCATCTGCGTATCTGAGGTTATCGATATTTCTCCTGGCAATCTTGATTCTAGCTTGTGCTTCTTCTAGCCCAGCATTTCACATAATGTACTCTGCATATAAGTTAAATAAGCAGGGTGACAATATACAGCCTTGATGTACTCCTTTCCCAATCTGGAACCAGTCTGTTGTTCCAAGTCCAGTTCTAACTGTTGCTTCTTGACCTGCATACAGATTTCTCAGGAGGCAGGTCAGGTGGTCTGGCATTCACATATCTTTAAGAATTTTCCACGTTTGTTGTGATCTACACGGTCAAAGGCTCTGGCATAGTCAATAAATGAGTTTTTAAATAAATAAATAAGTTTTAACAAATAAGTTAAAAAACAAAAATTAAAAATTTGATAATAAAAGTGTTACAAATGTGGGGCCTACTGTTAGGTGTATGACTTAGTACATTTACTTTGGGAAACATTATTAAATAAAGATAATAATAAATAATATCATACCAGAGAAAAAGGCATAGTCTTTAGTAAACAACATGGTACTATATATACACAGCTTTTTGAAAAATAGAGGCAGCCAATTTCCAGCAGGCAGCAAAGTACACTCAATAAATATTTATTGTCTGAAAGTATATATATGAAAAGTAAGTAACCATTCTCTATTTTTGGAATGGAGAAAACCAGCATAGAAAGTAAGTCCTTCAAAGACACATGCACATAAAACCCTAATTCATGAAGCAGAATTAAATACAAGGGGAAAAATAAAGGAAGAGAAAAACAGAGAATTCTCAAAGATGCTCAAGCTCTAATTAAGCTTAAAATTTAAACCCTAAAGCCAAGAAAACCATTTGTGACTTATTTTTACCGAGCTCTACATTTATAAGCAGAGTACAAAATATTGGTTTAGCTAATTACAAAGTAGCCTTTCAACTATGCAGAAATAACTCCTATTTCATCTTCTTCATCTTTAAAAACCATTACATACAGAAGTTAAGGACTCATCGTGTTATCTTAAATTTCCTCTCTCAAGGTGACAAAAAGTCTACTCTAATATTTGAAAGCAATGCTGTAAACAAGTATAGATCTTCTGTTGTTCTTACTAATTTACAGTACATTGTCTCATAGCCACTTTTAACATGTGATGAGAATTACTCATAGGAGAGCACGTTCTTGAGTCTGTCTGAGGGAAATAAGCAATCTATTTTCTGATTTTATAACAGCAGCCAGATGTGCTTTGAAGTTGAATGTTCCCACTTTGTAATCCACAAGTAACAGGGACTTGCAGAACTCTGTAAACAGTCTTAACACTGATTTTCTTCATGCTCTTTCAGAAGACTTCTTGTCCTCTCATAATACCTCAAGAAAGGATACCACAATAAGGAATGTCCAAAATGGAAGATAAAAAGAGCTTATGGGAAACATTAAAGTCTAACAAAAGAGTATACAGACAGTAATGCCAAAAATAATTAAGTTCCAATGGCATGAATAAATCACACGACAGAATGTTTCTTGTTTGAAAAACAAGTAGAATCACAATAATAAATAAATAGTAATTTAAACTAGACATGAAAACAGATATCTGAATGCTCTCTCATGAAAACTGCCTTTTGACACTTTGTTTAGTTTTTTAGCAGAATTGTTCAAAGAGTTCTGTCAGTGTGTTTTTTTCAAATTATTCAGTATTTGGTCAAACTGACCTCCTTATAGACTAATATTGATCAAAGAGAGATGTTCCAAGGTTTCAGAGAAATAGAAAGACATTTGATCTGGTATTTCAGCCATCCTAGAGGAAAGGACATTCTAAGGCAATATATTACTAGCAGCACAACCAGAATAACTGTTCTTACAGTCAGAGAACCCATCAGAAGAACGGCCAAACCTCTTTCTAGAGCATAAAATAAATTCAGTCACCAGTGTCACTCAGGCTCCAAAACAATGTTCTTACTGTGAGTCGATATTTTAGAAATTGAAAAATGTTTTCCACAGAAAAAAATGCAATACTACAAATTGGTTTACTCACATTTTAACATTTAATGAGCACAAATAAAATACAGATAAGAGACACCATCCACCGCCACACGGAGACGCAAACAAGCCAAACGGCAGAATGGAAACGGACGTGCACCATCCTCTGATTTGGGAGGCAAAAAACCTGCAGTGCAGCGGTTAGAGAAGAGGCCCCTCAATAAACGACAGCGTCAGGTGGAGGCGCATAAGGGCACAAGTCTTTCCTTCCTGTCTTACAACAGAGCCTACAATCGCCTCCGGGTGGCATGTAGTTCTAAGTAGAAAAAGTAAAACAGTAGAGCTGCTAGAAGACGACACGGGAGAACAGCTTCAGGACCTCGACAGCCGAGTAGCTCACACAGACACGGACACAGAGACAGAGACGGACACAGAGACGGACACAGACAGACACAGACAGCGCGTTTCATGAGACAGAGTCATGGGAACATGAACCGCATGAAATTCTGAACTGCGGGGGACTCCCCGGGGTCCAGTGGCTAACACTGCACTCCCAAAGCAGGGGCAGGGGTGCAGCCCCGCCCACGGGCTGCAACCAAGAGGCTCAGAGCCCTGTGCTCCCAGGCGAACAAATAAAAAAATTAAAAAAAAGTAGTTCCTGTTCATCAAAGACTCCAGTAAAGAGAATGGGGGAAAGCAACAAAGTGGAAGAAACTGTTTACGAGCCTAAATTCCGAAAGGACTCATCCAGAATAGATACAAAGCTCTTACATATCGACAAGAAAAAGGCAGACAAGCCCAAGAGGAGAACGCGCCAAGTCCCCAGTCAGCACTGCTTCCCTGGCAGGCTACCCAAACTGTATTGGAGGGACTGTCAGCGCAGTAAGAGGGATCTAACTTGATCAGTCACCAGGAAAATGCATATTCAGTCCACACGTGCAGTGTCACCAGCCGCTGCAGAGAATGGCTCAGTTGCACACTTCAAAGAAAAACTGTTAATAACTGGCACCTCCAGGCGCCGGAGAGAAAGCGAGGGGCGGGCACGGCGCACCCGCGTCAGATGAGGACACGCAGGGGCGCCGCCAACCCGACGGGCGTTTGCAACACCGCGGGCACCGTCACCTTGCGCCCACCCTCGCGGAGCCCACGCGCTCTCTTCCCCAGCCCGTGGCTCCACTCCTCCACCTGGACTCCCCGGCGGGTCAGCTCGGCCCACTTCCCCCGGCCCCCACGCTCCTTTGCAGGTGCCCCTGGCCCTGGACAGGAGGTCCCGCCAGGGGCCCTGCCCTCCAGGGGGGCCGCAGGGCTAGGGGTGCTGTCCACCCTCCCGCTGACTATCCTGTCCTGCGAGGTCTCCAGGACATGAGTTCTTCAGAACAGAACAGAATCTTCTCTCGCCCATTCTGCAGAGACCTGACCTCAGGGGGTCCCCTAAAGTGTTCCCACTGTTTGCTCCTGGTGGAAGCAAGCCTCCACAGTCAGCACAGAGGCCCCAGTGGGGACGGGCTGGGGGCGGTGACCCATGCAAGGCCCAAGAGAACCTCCTCCTCCAGATCCCCTAGTCCTCCTCAGGAAAAAAAAGAAAAAAGTTTATATAAAGACTGTCGTGAATGAAATGTATATAAGATGGGTTAACAAAGCAAAAAAGCTCCCCCAAAGCTAAAGGTTAAAAAGGCTAAAGAGTAATAATAATAAAAAATAATAATACAGGAGAAAAATTTAACAGCTAGGTTTAGGAAGTAAATCTCTACTTGAATCATATATTCACAGGGAAAATATTAAAACACTCCTGGGAAAAGAAAGAATATAACTGGGGAAATGTATTTTTTCAACAAAAACTAGAAAATTCAAAATCTGGAACTTCTAATGCATCCGAAAATAGGTGTTGACAGGCATGCCAGCAACATGAAACAATGTACCCTTGGTATAGAGCACAAAAATTAACCAGCTATTAACTGATCATTCAGAGGAAGAAAGAAAGAAAAGTCCGTCACACATTCTCATACAAAACTAAAACCAAAGCAAAATCTAAGCTTTTTAATACACTGGATATTTAAATTATTCTGCTATGATCAAGAGATATAGCTGAACCTGATTAATGCATCCATATTATAAATATATAAAAATGCAGGACTTTATTTCACAGTTAGTACATTCTTTGAACAATAATAATGTGAAACGAAATCCCAGGCGGCCCTAGTTTACGGCAGTACCTCAAAATATTTTAGATTTTTTTATCTTAATTTTATTATACAAATGAAAAGTTTAATCCTCTGAATAGTTAAATATTCGTGAAAAGTACTGTGTGTGCCATGGATAGCACATCAGAAGTTCCGAAAGGTCCAGGGCGGAGGCTGTTTCAGAAGGATGTCACAGAACGTCCTTCTCCGATTCTGCTCTCCAAGGCCTCCTCGCTCCTCTCCCGCACCAGTAATGCAGGACTCATTCCGGGGGCAGCTTCCCTGACCCCATCAAATTTGGAAATGGTTTTCTTATGACCCATTCCCCTCTCGTTATCAATGCTATTTCTCTCTTCTCCTTCATTAACATACCTTCCAATGACCCACTCAGATCCCTTCGTGTCCCCCACCTCTGACCCTCTGACGGTGGCCACTGAGTCCCGGTTTGAAGTCTCTAAAGACAGAGCTGCCCCAGGCTCTGGGTGTGGCCACCACGTCCAGTGTGTGGCTGCAGAACAGGACTGCAGCCCTGGAAACCACAGAGGTGAAAACTTGAAGCTCCCCGATGATTCTCCAAACGCCAGCAGTCTACGATAAAACGGCGAAACCTTGAAAGGATCCCCCCATCAGACAACCAGGTGGCTGACAGCGAGCCAACCGTCCCATTTTCCTGGAACCAAAGCTTTGGATGCCCTGCTGACCGGCCGCCAGCCAGTCACTAAGCATTCTCTCTTCTCTTTGGAATGTTTCCCTTTTCCAGCTCTCCCATGCTTGGGGTCACAGCAAGTGGAGCCCCCGCATCTGACTGCTCCCTTTCTCCATTTCGATACACGTCCACCACAGCCTTCGTACCACCACCCACTCAGCCTCCCTAAAGCACTGCCTTCATCAAAGAGCATTATTAGCAAGAAGGGTTTCAGGGTTTTTATAAAAATGACAGTCCCTGATGTAGGCGAAGAAGTAAAAAATGAACAGTCCTATAGACTTCTGGTTGGAAAACAGATTGGTGTACACCTCATGGAGGGCAATGCCCCAAGACCTAACATAACCTAAGGTAAGGTGAAGTCGCTCAGTCGTGTCCGACTCTTTGCGACCCCGTGGACTGTAACCTACTACGCTTCTCCATCCATGGGATTCTCCAGGCAAGAATACTGGAGTGGGTTGCCATTTCCTTCTCCAGGGGATCTTCCCAACCCAAGGATTGAACCTGGGTCTCCCACATTGGAGGCAGACGCTTTAACCTGTGTGCCACCAGGGAAGCCAACATAACCTAAGAAAGCAACCAAATAGGAACAAAAGGGTTCTTTCAAGGAATTCTGTTGCAGCTGTTCCTTATATTAGCAATAAACTGGAAGCAACCTACATATCCAGAATATCAGAATGCTTAAGTAAGGTATGAACTATCCACTCAAAAGAAACCTTGGTGCTACCATTAATAGTCATGCTAATAGAACTACTATAAACCTATCCCAAATTTAAAATAGCACATAACGAAACAGCATTTATAATATGACCCCAATTTTGTTTAATGTTTAATTTTATAAATACATGCAGAAAAAAATGAGGGAAACAACAAAATGTTAATACATCTCTCAGCATATCTGACTTTCTGTATTTTTCAAATTACACATTATTTTTATAATAATAAAGTTGGGTTTTAAAAATTGATTAAACCCCTTTTCACTTCCCGAAAGCATTAAACAGCCTGTATGTAAAGTGGAAACGGATTAACCTCAGAGCCCACGACTGTCTCAAGTCTGAAAGCTCAACTTCTGCTTTAGCATCCAAGTTCCCACAGGCCCCAGCCTGGCAGCTCTGCCCACACTCCCTCTCTGAGTCCCGCTCTGCCCACCTTCGGCCTTAAGTTCCTGGCCCCTTTCCCTCCACCCTCCAAGCACACTGGCACCCCGGCCTCTGCAAATGCAAAGTGCTGTCCGCAATGGTGGTTCACACCTGAAGTCTGCCAGAGAGCTTTTCCACCCATGTTTCTGGGTAACTCATTCTGGTATTCAGTCATATACCGTCTGCAACTGTATCTAACTGTTTCACGTGCGTATCTCGTCTCACCAACAAGAAAGCAGCTTGTCGAGCCCAGGGGCCGTTCGTGCTCCTCCTTCCTGTTCCCCAGGTCCTTCCCAGTGCTCACCCAGGACGAAATGTCTAACAACAGTACGAGCCACTGCTTAGAATTAAATTAGTTCAAATGTTTCCAAACACAAAATGATTCTGCCACATCAACATACATTCATAAAACAAATGCTTTTTTACCCCAAGATTCCAACTATTAAGGCGAGTTTCCATGTCGCTGTCATCCAAAGAAAGAGTAGATTTTTTCGAATGAATATCCTGAAACACAAAAAAGAAAAAGAAAACAGAATGAAAACAAAAGACAGAATGGAGGAAGAGGAAGGAGGGAGAAATAACAGAGGGAAAAAAGGCGGAAAGAAGGGCAGGGGGAGGGAGGGAGAAAACAGGACCAAATGCGTGTCATTCAGAGTCCTGAGTGTCCACATGTTCTGGTTAACGCTGTACCACCCTTAGAGGAATGGACTCAAAGGAAAGGATGCTACAACTGAGCTCGTTCTCAATTCCAAGGGATGGCTGGCTGTTTATTGCAGCTGCTTAAGGCTATGAGGCTCCTTCACAATATACTCACATTAAGCCTTGGATTCACATCATGAAAATGTAATCATGGTAATTCTCAACTTTGTTTAAAAACTAAAACTCCATGCTCTTTTCCCTGCTGTATAATTTTTTATATTCCATATCTATCAAATCAGATTAAAATCGTAATTAACTGAGGAAAGCCAAAGATCTGTGTCCAGAAATGGACAATGATCTGAAAGCCCAAAAACTTAGGAAGGTAAGTCGGTATAAAATAATAATGTATCTTTTACAGTACAGCTAAAAAATTTATTTTATTTAAATTTAATTTGTTGGTATAGCACTTTCAGGCTTTTAGAAAGCCTTGTGCATAGGTACCAAGTCACTCCAGTCGTGTCTAGCTCTTCACAACCCTATGGACTGTGGCCTGCCACGCTGCTCTGTCCACGGGGTTCTCCAGGCAAGAATACTGGAGTGGGCTCCCACTGCCTTCTCCAGAGGGTCTTCCCGACCCAGGGGTCCAACCAGTGCCTCCCATGTCTCCTGCACTGGCAGGAGGGTTCCTTACCACTAGCTCCACCTGGGAAGCGCCTAGGAAACCTCACTGCTGCTGCTGCTGCTGGTGCTAAGGCACTTCAGTCGTGTCCGACTGCGACCCCATAGATGGCAGCCCACCAGGCTCCGCCGTCCCTGGGATTCTCCAGGCAAGAACACTGGAGTGGGGTGCCATTGCCTTCTCCAGAAAACCTCATTACTAACAAATAAATCTATCTATGGTCATTTATATTATCTGAAGTAATGAAAAATACACTAAAATGTTCTTCATATTTTACTAGTTTGAAATCTAGAAATTAACTAGAAACTAATTTAGAAACTAAAAATTTACAAACTTCTATTGAACAAAATGTTGGGTTTACTATTTATACTGTATTAAAAGTCATTATTGCCTTTACAGTTGGTCCCTTGCTTTTTGAATGCTCGTGTGTGTGAATGAGAGTTTCTTTTAAAATGTGCCTCCCTTGTTTATTTTGAATAATATGATGATTAATAATGAACTCACAAAAATTTAAAATGTGTTCCTGTTTGTATCAAGACGCTTATTAAAGTTCCAAAGTGGAATTCCCCTTCACTGGAGAAAACGGAAGGAATTATGTGTAGAGCAAACGTGCTAAAAAAGTCCAGCATCACGCATGGCCTGCTTATAAATAAAGGCTCGTAACCCACGACAAGCAGAATTGTGCAAGGATGGAGGCAAGCAGGCAACGTCCTTCTCTTCATGAAGCTCACTAGCTCCACGCTCAAACAATATCGATGCTGAGTCTACCATGCAAGAGAGGTATTCACATTTCAGGATGTGAACGGTCCACCTTCACCAGGAAATGTCCGCTACTTCACTACCAACCAGTCCCATTTCCTAAGTTTATGACCACTGTGTGTCTAGTCATTTTTATATATACACAGAGAAAAGGGAAAAAAACAACCAAAAAATGATGTTTTTCAAAGTTATTGTTCAGTGCCCAGGGAAAATGACAGACTGATGAACACGATGCCTCAGAATGTTAGGGAAAGCAGAAGGAACACAGCAATATTCCCAATACGCCTGTTTCTTTGAAATCAGGATACCCACCAAAACCATCAGACTGTTCACTGTTTGTCAGGAGTCATAGGAATTTAACATGAAACTAAAAATATGTGGAGATACTTTAAAACAAGAAGAAAACAGAAAAGCAAGAGTGAAATCTGGTCTTACACAATCCTTTGGGGTAATAATCTGTCCATCTTCTCTGTGGGTTGGACTCATAGACTGTGATCTGGTTTGGAATTTCGCAATGCATTGTTCCCTATTAAGAGACCAAAATAGTCACAGTCAGAACTGGGGGAATTCAGAGGACATGAGGGCATTAAAAGCTAGGACGACCGTGTTTTTTTTCTTTTGGAAATGACATGGTTGTTTATATTAACAGTGATATTTCAAGAGCAAAGGAAAAGAAATACAGATAATAACCAGTTGTATCTCGCATTTTACTTCAGTTAGGTCACACAACAAATAAAATGTCACCTAAATGTCACATGCTTTCTTGCAAACAAATGCTGCTGACAACTAGGACTGTAATAGACCACAGGTATTTCCCCTTTTTCTAAGAGTGGGAAGAGAAAACTTAAAGCATACCCTCTCAAAGAAGATAATTGTTTTAAAAGGTTAGCAAGTTTTGTTGGATTCATGTTTCATATTAAGATGAAGTCTTAAAACACATAAAATAACAAAACTTTCATGTAACTGAAAGTCTGAAAATTCAAAACCATGTTAGAAACCACAGATAAAGTCCTAAATTTAAAACTATGCCATGTTAATAATTCAGGTAAAATACGACAAGCACAGTATAAATAGGAAAATGGTTTAAGCTTCCAGATGAATTTGAACAAAAAAGATTTTCCTCCAATATAAAATAGACCAAATATACAAAATGCCATTCTCCATATTCTACTTTAGCCTGAAGTCTCCCATGTATTTTTATTCCAGCTACTTCAGCGAAAGCTCCCTGATGACAAATATCTCTTCTCTGAATGGCTCCTTCAGGAGACACAGGATGAAAATGAACCATTACCAAATGAATTAAAGTCACTGACTTTCAACTTCTAGCCATGTCAGGATTTCCCTCATAAGCTGTGGGTCATACTCAGTGTTTCCAAAAGACAGAACTGTAGTTCAGAAAGACAAGGTTAAAATGAACGTGGGTCTTGGTAGTTAACATGGACAGAATAACATTCCTTAGACTAGTTAGTAGGTAATTTAGAATGTCTCAAAAAAGCTGTTTTAAAGAGAGCTGTGGACTTTTCATACCCTTAATCAGTAGTCCAGATATCTAAACACTTAAGAATAAATGAGAAAAAGAAATACAGTGACATTTTGAGGATACTCTCATCCGTCAGTGTGCCTGAGCTGATAAGAAGCTCTTCAAACTTAGTACGTGGCGAGAGACACCTGCTACGTCACATGAGGTGTTGGCTGCATTCTAAGAACAGCTTAAACAATCATAAAAAGAGCTCTGCTAAAAAACTAAAAATGCTTAAATATTAAAAGTAGTTCTTCTCACAGAAAATATTAATGAGAGAGAGGGCTGAAACATTCACCTGTTTATTACACAGGGTGCATACAGACCAGCACGCCCTCTCAAGTCGCGGGCACCCGTCCTGAACCAACCCAGCTCTCTCCCTCCCAGCGACCTTGCCAGGGGAGCCGTGGGTTCCTTGCCCTGCCCTGCCCTGCCCCTTCCAGGCACCCTGCAGGTGCTGAGCGTGCAGTCAGCGGGAGCAGAGCCGAGACGTCCCCACCCTGCCTCCGAGGCCTAAAGGCGCGGCGTGTGCCGGCTCCACGGGGCCCTCCTCCCAGCCCCACCGGTGCTCCAGACGCTCCCGCACCGCCCGCAGCCGCACCGCCCGAACATGCCCGGCCTCTGAGCCGGGAGCCAGGCGGGTCGGGCCCACAGCTCTTCCACAGGCTTTTCTTCCTCTGCCCATCTGATCCCTGAGTTGTGTCCAGCCTTATCTACTTTTCCGTCACGTGCTTCCCCGCTCAATTCGGTGTGTACCATTCGTTTCCAAATCACAAAGGGAAACTGATCACCAATCTTCATCTCCAGTCCAACCCGTTCTGCTGGCCTCCAGCCCCGCTACAAACACGCACTTAACAGCCCTCCTTGCGATCCAAGACTGCGTGCGCTCCGTGTCCCCACTGCAGGCCAAGTGAAGCAGAGAGACCGGCCACGCCAGCTCCTTGCGGAGGCCATTGAGCCAAACAAGATGGACGCCAGTGTCACTGCTGAAACCCACACAGGACACCAAGCACGGGGCTCCAGTTCTTGCTACCGATAATGACGCCAGATGGAAACACAACTAACTGCTACTCTGAGCTGCAGCGGTCACAGACATGGGGCCAAGGTCACGGAGATGCAGCTGGAGGTCACGGTGAACAGGGGCACAGAGGGCAGCAGGCAGAGCTTCACCCCCGCTTATCCTGCATGAAGGGAGCAGGTGCAAGCTGCCCCACAGAGGAGCCCGCCCACAGTGGGCAGGGGCCGCGCTCACGGAGGCGCCAGGCTTCCCGCGGTGGTGCCGCAAGAGGGACCTCTAACAGAAAGCCAGATTTCAGCGTGCTAGCGAGGTCCCCGCCAGGAGGGCGCCACCTTACTCCTCTGAACCGGTAAGACTGCGGGAAATACAAAGCTTTCCCCTGCCGCTTCTTGCCAAGGCTAACGTTGTGTTAGTCACTCAGTCATGTCCAATTCTTTGCGACCCCATGGACTGTAGCCCGCCAGACTCTTCTGTCCATGGGAGTTCCCAGGCAAGGATATTGCAGTGGCTAGCCATTTCCTTCTCCAGGGGATCTTCCCGACCCAGGGATTGGACCCGCGTCTCCTGTATTGCAGGCGGATTCTTTACCATCTGAGCCACCAGGGAAAGGTAAATTATGTCAGCAGAAATCCAGAAGCGCCCTCCCAACACCTTTGTTGATTCCAGACACTACAGAATCACAGACTTGTCACTATAAAGAGATAAGTAATGAGATGTAAGACTTAAAAGTCTAAAAAAGGTCTAACTGAATGTTCTTCTGCTAAAGAAACATAATATACATAGAAAGTTTCTAAAAAGTCTTTTTAATTTGTTCTCTGTGATTCAACTAGACATTTCAGATAGAAAAGGAAATAAACAATCTGTGATCATAAAAATGTGCTTAAAAATAAAAAACATGATTACCAAATTTTAAAACCACAATGTAAGAGAATGACAGATTAAATACAGCATAAAAATCAAACCAGCAAATTAGAAAACTAGTTCAAGAAATATTCTGAGAACACATAAAAAATAAAGGAATGAATATAATAAGTGAAAATGTAAGAGATAAAGAAGATAAATTCAAAATTTCTTACATCAAAATAATATAAATTCCAGAAGGCTTAAATATAAACAGAAACTAGGAAAATAGTAATTAAAGAAATAGCAGTGACAATGCCAGTTAAAACTGCATTTTAACTGGAGAAGAGCCTAAAGGAATAACCTAGGACATCTCTTTTAGCTCAGACAAAAATGCAAAAAAAAAAAAAAAAGTAATGCCATGCTATCGCCAAAAAAGACCACAAATAAATGTTGGTGAGGATGTGGAAAAAAGGAAAACCTAATACCCTGTTGATGGGTATATAAGTTGGTGGAGCCACTATTGAAAACTGTAAGGAAGTTTCTCAAAAAACTAAAAATAGAACTACCATCAGTTCAGTTCAGTCACTCGCTCGTATCCGACTCTTTGCGACCCCATGAATCGCAGCACGCCAGGCCTCCCTGTCCATCACCATCTCCCGGAGTTACTCAGACTCACATCCATCGAGTCCGTGATGCCATCCAGCCATCTCATCCTCGGTCGTCCCATTCTCCTCCTGCCCCCAATCCCTCC
The DNA here is from genome assembly GCF_014754425.2 of Oryx dammah. Taxonomy (NCBI): domain Eukaryota; kingdom Metazoa; phylum Chordata; class Mammalia; order Artiodactyla; family Bovidae; genus Oryx; species Oryx dammah. The sequence goes on along the minus strand of NW_024070192.1, from coordinate 791,052 downwards.
CAGCATCACAGTCTTTTCCAATGAGTCAACTCTTCACATGAGGTGGCCAAAGTACTGGAGCTTCAGCTTTAGCATCATTCCTTCCAGGGCTGATCTCCTTGCAGTCCAAGGGACTCTCAAGAGTCTTCTCTAACACCACACTTCAAAAGCATCAATTCTTCAGCGCTCAGCTTTCTTCACAGTCCAACTCTCATATCCATACATGACCACTGGAAAAACCATAGCCTTGACTAGATGGACTTTTGTTGGCAAAGTAATGTCTCTGCTTTTCAATATGCTATCTAGGTTGGCCATAACTTTTCTTCCTAGGATCAAGTGTCTTTTAATTTCATGGCTGCAGTCACCATCTGCAGTGATTTTGGAGCCCAGAAAAATAAAGTCTGACACTGTTTCCACTGTCTCCCCATCTATTTCCCGTGAAGTGATGGGGCCGGATGCCAGGATCTTCGTTTTCTGAACTACCATATGATCCAGTGATTTCACTCCTGGGTATATATGCAAAGAAGATGAAAAATACTAATTCAAAAAGATATATGCATCCCAAAGTTCATCAGTTCAGTTTCAGTTCACTCACTCAGCTGTGTCCAACTCTGCGACCCCTTGGACTGCAGCACATCAGGCCTCCCTGCCCATCAGCAACTCCCGGAGTTTACTCAAACTCATGTCCATTGAGTCGATGCCATCCACCCATCGGGTCCTGTGTCATCCCCTTCTCCTCCCGCTTTCAAACTTTCCCAGCATCAGGGTCTCTTCAAATGTTCACAGCCCCTGGCAAATACCATTCGACTTTCTGCCTCTCTGAATTTACACTTCATTCATGTAAGTGGAATCAGACAGGATTCCTCACATTAGGACTGGCTCTTCTGCCCTAGCATAATAACTTCGAAGTTCACCCATGCTGTAACATGGGTCAGAATCCCCTTCTTTTTAAGGCTCAGTATTACATACCATATTTTGTTTGTGCACTCCTCCACTGGTGGACTCCTGGGTGCTTCCATCTTCTGCCTGCTGCAAATCATGGTGCTATGCACACATGTGTGCAAATACCTGTGCAGGCCCCTGTTTTCAGTTATTCAGGATATATGCCCAGAAGTGTGGGTTCTGGATGATATGGTTATTTTAACTTTCTTGATGAACTGCCAGTGATGTTCACCTACAGCTACACTATTTTACATTCCCACCCACACTGCACAAAGGTTCCAGTGTCTCCACATCCTTGCCAAACATGTAGTTTGCTCATCTGTTTTGTAGTAGACATCCTGATAGATGTAAGGTTTTGATTTGCCTTTCCAGAATGATTAGCAATCATTTCTTTGCAGAAATGTCTGTTCAAGTCCTTTGCTCATTTTTTAATCAGGTTGTTTGTTTTTATTGTTGTTGAATTGTGAGACTTCTTACATATTCAGGATAGCAGTCACCTTTTCAGACAGGTGATTTGTAAATACTTTCTCCCATTCCATGGGCTGCCCTTTCACTCTGCTGACTGTCCCTTGATGCACAAAAGTTTTTAAGTTTGAGGTAGTCCAACTTATCTAGGGCCTTTGGGGTTGCTGGCTGTGCTTTTGGTACAGATCCGATAAATCGATGCCGACTTCACTGTCACGAAGCTTCCTTCGTATTTTCCTCTGAGAGTTTTGCAGTCTTAGATTTTACCTTTAGGTATTTGATCCATTTTGCATTAGATTTTGTTTGTGAAAAGGAAGAGTCCACCTGCGTTCTGTTGCATGTGGACGTCCAATTTTGCCGCATCATTTGTTGAAAAGACTGTCCTTTTCCTACCAAACGGTCTTGGCATCCTTGTCAGCATCGCGTGCCTGTGTGTGCGCGGGCGTGCTTCTGGGCTCTCCACCCAATGTGTGAGCGGGCGTGCTTCTGGGCTCTCCACCCAATGCGTGCATGGGCGTGCTCTGGGCTCACCACCCCACGGGTGCGCGGGCATGCTTCTGAGCTCTCCACCCCATGCATATGCAGGCGTGCTTCTGTGCGCGGGTGTGCTTCTGGGCTCTCCACCCAATGTGTGAGCGGGCGTGCTTCTGGGCTCTCCACCCAGTGTGTGAGCGGGCGTGCTCTGGGCTCTCCACCCCATGCGTGCGCGGGTGTGCTTC
>NW_024070192.1:769679-788937 GCF_014754425.2 Oryx dammah | reverse complement strand
CGGGCGTGCTCTGGGCTCTCCACCCCATGCGTGCGCGGGTGTGCTTCTGTGCACGGGCGTGCTCTGGGCTCTCCACCCCATGCATGCACAGGTGTGCTTCTGTGCGCGGGCTGCTTCTGGGCTCTCCACCCAGTCTGCCCACATGGTTGTCTTTATGCCTGTGACGCAACGTTTCCTCTTCTAATTTTATCCGATCATTTACCTGTCCATTCATTCATATATTCCTTCAGCAAATAACTGAGTGAGCAACTGTGTTGCACGGTATAGTGACAGGTCTTAGGAATCCAACCGCGAACAGGGTAGAGTCTCCCCCTCAAGGAGCTTTGTGAAGAGGAACCGCAGGCTGATACCGGAAAACACTCTCCCCTTTACAGCTTGGATAAGGTCATTCTCAGTCTTTGTATCATCTTCATGAAACATGGAGTCATAAGAAGAAAAACACTTTGTTGATTGCTACACGATACCTAAGAATGGCGGCTTCTACAGCACTACTGCTGGCAAACTCGGGTGCCTCCTTTACCAAATTTGAGCAGAGTGTATCAAGTGTCGAAGGGGATGCTCACATTTACAGTAGTGTCTGTCCTTTGAGGGCATCCCCAGTGGCTCAGTGGTAAAGAATCTGCTGCCTGCAATGCAGGAAATGCGGGTTCGACCCCTGGGTCGGGAAGATTCACTGGAGAAGGGAGCAGCTACCCACTCCAGACTCATGCCTGGAGAATCTCATGAACAGAGGAGCCTGGCAGGTGGCCCACAATGCAGCCACAAGAGCCGGACGTGATTCAGCAGCTAAAGCAACAACTGTCCTGTGTACAGAGGTCGGCATGGGCACATCTCTTTGCGCCAACAAGTACCTAATACCAAGTATACCTGCGATTTCCAAAGGCAGTGTGTGCTGGGCGCTCACTCTCCAAGTGATTATAGCATTTCAGTGTAACCAGGCAACAAACTTTTAATTCAAAAACCACTAGTTATTTTTATTTAAAATGCAAAAGAGAAATGTTCTTTCATCACAAAAGACAAATATCGCTGGCCACAGATCTCGCCTCCCACGTTTCCCAGCACAAACACTGGACGTGAACTTTGCCCCCGTGTCCAGGTCGTGCTGTCCTTCGTGCGTCTCAGACCAGCATCAGCACTGACTGTCCTGCACAGCGGCCCGCACGCCTGGGCTGGGGACTCCATCCTCGCTAGATCCCAGATCACACTGGTGCGAAAGGCACTTAAGAGCACGGTTGTAGCCCTTCTGGTGGCTTTTCTCAACTCTAGCAATTCATACAGCCGCTTCCATCCTCTTTTTCTTTTCCACGCCTCTTCAGTCTGTATTGGGAGATGCAAGCTACTAACAGCAGGAAAGATTAAAACTGCATATTGGTGCAGAAAGCTCCCTTGATCCTTCAAAGACAGCACCACACTGTTTTGATGACTGTGACCAGGGTGTAAGTCTTGAAATTAGAAAATGCTAGAATCCCAGCTTTTTCTTTTCCAACACTGTTTTGCTATTCACTGTCACTTGAGATTCTGTATGAATTTTAGGAAGAATTTTCTTTTTTCTGGAAAAAAAAGCCACTGGAATTTTGATAGGGATTGAATATATCACTTTGGGTCATACTGTACATCTTAACAATATTAATTCTTCCAACCCAGGAACATAGGATGCCTTTCCATTTACCACGGTGTCTTTTTAAATTTCTCTCAACAGTATCTTGTAGTTCTTTTTTTTTTTTAAGTGTATAACTCTTTTGCCTCCTTGGTTAAGTTTATTCCTAATTATTTTATCCTTTTTTATACTAAAGCAAATGAAACTTTTTAAAATTTCCTTTTCTGATTCTTCATTGTTAATGTATAAAAATGCAACTGATTTTTCTGTGTTGGTTTCATTAGTTTTCCATTGAGTTTTCTGTATCTAAGACCACACCACCTGTGAACAGAGATTCATTTTCTTCTTTTCAGTTTTGATGACTTTTCTTCCTTTTCCTTGGCTAATTGCTCTGGTTAGTACTTCCGGTACTACGTCAAACAGCAGTGATGAGAGTGGGCGTCCCTGTCTTATTAGTGCTCTTAAACGCAAAGCTTTTGCTTTCATCATTAAGTATGCTATTATTTGTGGGCTTTTCATACATGGCCTTTATTATTTTGAGGTAGTTTCCTTCTATTTCTAGTTTGTCAGGTATTTTTATCAAGAAAAGCTGTTAAATTTTGTCACATCTTTTTCTGCATCGAGTTCTGAGATGACCGTGCGGCTTTTTTCCATCATTCTATATTACAATGCCTGTTGCATTTGTCAAAATTTCCTTGCGCTCTAGGAATACATCTCACGTTGTCATGGTGTATAATTCTTTTAATGTGCTGTTGAACTGTTTCCTAGTGTCTTTCTGAGGAATTTTTTCATCAATGCTCACCAGGAATATTGGTCTGTAGTTTTCTTTTCTCATAATATCTTTGTCTGGCGTTGGTACCACGGTAATGCTAGCTTCACACCATAAGCCTAGAAGTACCCCCTTCTCTTCTCTTCAGTTTTGGAAGCATTAAGGAGAACGGGTGCTGAGAATTCTTTAAATGTTTGATAGAATTAACCAGAGGACAAGATGGTGAGATAGCATCACCGACTCGAGCAAACTCTGGGGAACAGTGAAGGAGAGGGCAGCCTGGCACGCTGCAGCCCACGAGGTCGCCAAGACTCGACACGACTTAGGGCAACAGCAGCAGAACTCACCAGTGAAGCTCTCTGGTCCCGCGCTTCTCCCTGGTGGGAGGCTCTGAAGACGGCTTCAGTCTCCTTGAGTCCAGGCACTACAGTCCACGCGGTTGGAAAAGATGGGACCCGACTCAGCGAATTTCACTCTCACTCTCCTTACTAATCGTGGGTCTGTTCAGATTCTCTTCTTCATGACTCAGTCAGGGTAGATTGTCTGTTCTTACACATTTACCCACTTCATCTAGGTGATCCAATTTGTTGGTTCACAACTGTTTCTTGTACTCATTTATAATCCTTTTTATTTCTGTAAAATTGGTGCTAATATCCCTTCTTTCATCTCTGATGTCAGATGAGTCTTTTTTTCTAGACAGTTCAGCTAAAAGTTTGTCACTTTTGTTAAAAAAAAAAAAAAACTTGATTTCCTTGATTTTCTCTGATGCTTTGCCCAATATCTATTCTGTTTATTTCTACTCTAATTTTTATCATTTCCTTTCTTCTGCTAGCTTCAGTTTATTCTTTTTCCAGAGGAAATGGCAACCGACTCCAGTGTTCTTGCCTGGAGAATCCCAGGGACGGAGGAGCCTGGTGGGCTGCCGTCTCTGGGGTCGCACAGAGTCGGACACGACTGAAGCGACTTAGCAGCAGCAGCAGCAGCAACATATAAATTTAGATTGCTGATGCGCAATCTTCCTTCTTTTCCATGTAAGTTTGAAACTATAAACTCCCCACACGGTGCATTCTGCATCCCCTAAGTTCAGGTACGTTGTGTTTTCATTTGTCTCAAAATGTTTTGTGATTTTCCATTTGATATCTCCTTTGCTTGATTAACAAAGCTAGTGGAGGTGATGGAATTCCAGTGGAGCTGTTTCAAATCCTGAAAGATGATGCTGTGAAAGTGCTTCACTCAATATGCCAGCAAATTTGGAAAACTCAGCAGTGGCCACAGGACTGGAAAAGGTCTATTTTCATTCCAATTCCAAAGAAAGGCAATGCCAAAGAATGCTCAAACTACCGCACAGTTGCACTCATCTCACATGCTAGTAAAGTAATGCTCAAAGTTCTCCAAGCCAGGCTTCAGCAATACGTGAACCGTGAACTCCCTGATGTTCAAGCTGGTTTTAGAAAAGTCAGAGGAACCAGAGATCAAATTGCCAACATCCACTGGATCATGGAAAAAGCAAGAGAGTTCCAGAAAAACATCTATTTCTGTTTTATTGACTATGCCAAAGCCTTTGACTGTGTGGATCACAATAAACTGTGGAAAATTCTGAGAGAGATGGGAATACCAGACCACCTGACCTGCCTCTTGACAAATCTGTATGCAGGTCAGGAAGCAACAGTTAGAACTGGACATGGAACAACAGACTGGTTCCAAATAGGAAAAGCAGTACGTCAAGGCTGTATATTGTCATCGTGCTTATTTAACTTCTGTGCAGAGTACATCATGAGAAACGCTGGACTGGAAGAAACACAAGCTGGAATCAACATTGCTGGGATATGCAGATGATACCACCCTTATGGCAGAAAGTGAAGAGGAGCTAAAAAGCCTCTTGATGAAAGTGAAAGAGGAGAGCGAAAAAGTTGGCTTAAAGCTCAATATTCAGAAAATGAAGATCATGGCATCCGGTCCCATCACTTCATGGGAAATAGATGGGGAAACAGTGGAAACAGTGTCAGACTTTATTTTTTGGGCTCCAAAATCACTGTAGATGGTGACTGCAGCCATGAAATTAAAAGATGCTTACTCCTTGGAAGAAGTTATGACCAACCTAGATAGCATATTCAAAAGCAGAGACATTACTTTGCCGACTAAGGTCCGTCTAGTCAAGGCTATGGTTTTTCCTGTGGTCATGTATGGATGTGAGAGTTGGACTGTGAAGAAGGCTGAGTGCCGAAGAATTGATGCTTTTGAACTCTGGTGTTGGAGAAGAGTCTTGAGAGTCCCTTGGACTGCAAGGAGATCCAGCCAGTCCATTCTAAAGGAGATCAACCCTGGGATTTCTTTGGAAGGAATGATGCTAAAGCTGAAGCTCCAGTACTTTGGCCACCTTATGCGAAGAGCTGACTCATTGGAGAAGACTCTGATGCTGGGAGGGATTGGGGGCAGGAGGAGAAGGGGACGACCGAGGATGGCTGGATGGCATCACGGACTCGATGGACGTGAGTCTGAATGAACTCCGGGAGATGGTGATGGACAGGGAGGCCTGGCGTACTGCGATTCATGGGGTCGCAGAGAGTCGGACACGACTGAGCAACTGAACTGAACTTGCTTGATTAAGAGTTTGTTATTTAATTCCTACATATTTATGAATTTTCCAGTTTTACTACAGATAGTGATTCCTAGTTTCCGTTCACACACAGGATTCACAGGAGGCCTACAAAGGCCCTGAGGAAATTATACCAGCAAAATCACTGCTCTTAGACCAAAAAGGACAGAGTGAAAATGAAAAGGGGCCACTGGACGCCCAAAATTCTTCTGTAAGGAAGCTCACTAAGAGAACTGCAGACACATACTAGTTTTCACAAAAAACAAAGGATAACGCAGAACGTAGAATCAAAAGCCTCCTCCTACTTGGAGGAGCCAAGAGACACAGAATATTATATCCAGCTTTTGAGCTCTAATTAAGGAACTTTCAACATTTGCCCAAGTGGGCTTCAGAATTGCTATGGACTCCTCTGTACCTCCTTTTTAGAAATGTCTATAGTGATTCTTGTATGCTGGGTGTGTGGGAAGCAGGTAACTATTGGAATCGATGTTTCTCCAAACAAGATACACAAACGGGCACATGAAAAAATGTTCTGCGTCATCAGCCATTAGGGAAACGTCAATCAAAGCCATAACGAGATAGATACCACCATATGAAGACGACCAAAATCTAAACCACTGACAATATCAACACTTTAGGATGTGAAGAAGCTGGAATGGTCATGGGGGTGTAAAATGGCACTGCCATTTTAGGAAAGGGTTTGCTTCCCTAAAAAAGTTAAAAATAAACTTACTGCACAACTCACTGCTAGATATCTATACAGAAGAAATGAAAAACAAGTGTCCAAGCAAAAATATGTATATGAAAGTCCACAGTAGCATTTTTCAGAATAGTTAAAAACTAACAATCCAAATATCTATTAACTAGTGAATGGGTAAAGAAATGATTGATTCTCAATCAAAACCTCAACAGGGGCATGTGTACGGGCATTATAAAAACTGGCAAGATAATTCTAAAACTCATATGGGAATACAAAGGACCAAAAAGAACCAAGGAAGTCTCAAAGAAGAGGAAAGCTGGAGCACACGCACTACTCTGAAAAATCAAGACTCGTTTTCAAGCTGCAGTAACTAAGGGGGTGAAGTGTCTGTACACAGACAGATGAAGAGGCCAAGGCAGGGGACAGGGCTCCAGAAACCCAAGCAAACAAGATTTCCTGGTTTACAGGAATGGTGTCAACCACAGCAGTGGGGAAAGAATAGCTTTTCTAACTGTTAATGGATCAAATGGCTATCAACTACCCACGGGAGGGGTGGGAGAAGGACTCCGACCTCACTTTATACATAGAAACCAGCTCCCTAAGTAGCTCAATCCCAAGGGTTAAATAAGGAAGCTTGTAGAAGGTAACAAGGCAAACATTCCCATGCTCTTGGAACAGGCAAGGCAAAAAATCTTAAACAGGACACGAAAAAACACAAATAATATCCCAGATGACTGACTAAAAATAATTTACATTCTAATTGAATATCGTTCAACAGAACAAATCAGTGAAAGTGGGAGAAGATATTTGCCATATATGTATCAAAGGATTTGTTTATGAAAATATGAATAGTTGTAACAAATCTATGGAGAAAAGACTGATAAACCTTTTTTATTACAATGTGGACAGAGACAAATTGAACTTCACAAAAGAAGATACCCAAATGGCTAGCAAGCATAGAAAATATCAATATTATATCAAGCATAGAAAAGCCCAATATCATCAGTAATGAGGGAAGATGCAAATTAAAACCCATATCGAGTATACTAGCATTTAGGCTAAAGCTGGAGAAGCTGACAAACCAAGAACTGGTAAGGATGTGAGACAGACTTTTAAACCCTCCTGGTGGCAGAGTACACTGCTACCGACATCATGTCAACTCTGGCAATATCTACCACACTTACAGCTCCAAGTAAACACGGTGTGCTTACGGGCACTAGAAGAGGTGGGAAAGGATGCTCACAGGGCTAACGGTAAAACTCCCAAACACCCAACAACGGGCAAAATGGATACAGAAATGTGACGTATTCGCACAGTAATAAAGTAAGAATAACCCACTGCTACACGCAACGACACGCATCAATCTCAGGGCACAGTGCTGAGCGAAAGAAGCTGGAGAGTGAGGACACTTCAGGAACTGAAAACCAAGCTGTGGCCACATACTGCAGAACAGCGATCAGCTTCGGGGGCGATGAGCGGCTGCGGGGAGAGAGAGAGCTCTCTGGAGAGCTGGCAGTGGTCTCTGTCCTGACCTAGGAGAGGACACTCGGGCGCAGTCACTCTGTAAAGCTGCATCAGGCGTCACACTTCAGATCTGTGAGTCTCGTCATGTTATACACTGACTTTAAAAGTTTCCTACAAAACAAAGAATGAGCTACAGCTATATTTATTAACATGGATGAATCTGAAAAATACGAGAGAAGGAAGCAAGCTTCAAAATAATATATACAGTAGGGTTTCACTTACATGCAGTTTAAAAAAAAAGCAAAGAAATAATTAACACAAAATATAGGACACTGGTCTTTCAGGAGATGGGAAGCAGAGGCACCAAGGCAAAGGGTGGCTGAAGGTTTCCGGGATGCAGCAAAGTGCTGCTTCCCGGCCAGGTCAAAAGTATAGGGATGTTTATTTTATAACAGTCTTGAAATGCATTTTCATATAGTTTTTACATACATGCTATGCTTCACAGTTGTAAAAACATTTTAAGACTAATACAACTACTGTGTTATAAATCAGAAACTAAAGTGAGAACTAACTTTAGACTTCAGATCTTTGCATTCATCTAAGTAGCAATTAATACTGTTACATACCACCTGCAGAAGTCTTCTTACCGCATCACTAACATCAATGAAACATGCAAATAACTAGCAACAACTAATACTACAGGAAAGTATGAAATAACACTAAAAATAAGAAAATCAAAATAATTTACAAGGATCTACAACATATTTATTCTAATATTTCAAAGGGAATTTTATTAGGAATAAAAAGAAAAACAAAACTAAATTTTAAAAAGTGAGAAGCCTGACAAGACTAAAAACTGACCAGAGATTCATAAACATTTTAAGACTTCGTATTTTTCCCATTTACTACTTTAGAATAACACACTTGACTTTAAACTTAAAAATAGAAACCATCTTTAGAAGTCAACACATTTAAATCCATGTTTATTAATATATCTCTGGTTTAACAGTACCAACATTGCAGAAAGTATTTTAACTCCCTTTAAATTGTTGTACAATCCTCGTATAAGGTTACCGTCATCCTTCTCTGCTTAAAAGAACATCGAGACTAAACTGTTCAATATTATGATCTCACAAAAAGAAACTTGCTTGTGAAATAAAAAGATACTTATTACAAAGCCCCACTCATTAAAAATGTTTAAAAAAGAAGTGACTAAATTTGTCAAAAATCTGACTCATTGAAAAAAATGTTTAAAGCCTAAAAGAAATGCCAGGTCATTATTTTCAGAGCCATTCCATCTCAGCTACAAACTGCTTGTTGCTGCTCGGCCTTGTCTTGGTAAATACCTAAGAAGGATATTTAATTAGCACATCACTGTTGAAAATTAGTGAACAGTTAAGTGGTCCCATGAGTGTGTGAAACGCACTGCTGGACTGAGGGTCCTAAGAAAGAGGTGAGGCAGTCTTACTCCCACAGCTCAAGGTTAAACGTGTCCCTGACAAGCATCCATTCTAGCAAAAAGACCAAATCAATCAGACTGGTTCCATACTAACTGTTCTCTCCAAACAAAAGGATGAGAAAGGCTGGTCCTCCTTTCAGTAAATAAGGGAATCGATCAATCTTTCTTTCTTCCAAACAGACCAGCTGGGGAAGCCCCTCTGAAACCTTAGGCTGACCAACTGAGACGAACCGCTGACCAGAAGTGACCCTCACCAATGAGAGCAGACGCCTGCCCAGGACAGTCTCCCCTGGGCAGAGGCGGCTGAGAGGTGCCAAGCCCCAACGCCCCCTCCCTACCCGCCTCACCGCCCCCCAGAGAGCAGCTCCCATCCACCAGGAAGACCAGGTCTCTGACCTCCAAGCCCCACACGCTCTCTGAGTTAATTAAAGCCCAACATTTCATTCCTCGGGGATACACTGGCCACCCTTCATGCGCCTGCCAGCCACGAGTGGACAGGGGCCGCTACGTGGGCCGGAGCAGCCGCAGACGCGCCTACTGCAGTAACCACCCGCGACGCACACACAGATACGAACACGCGTGAGGCACGGCTGCAGACAGATCTCTGCCTCATCGGCAGGGCGACTCTCAACTGAAAGGAGCGCACTGCTGTGAGTAAGACTGAAGGAGGCTGTACCGTGCGTGACCCCAACCGCCCCAGCCAGGGACACAGACAAGCCCAAGGACGGCAAGGCAATGACCAGCTCCCCCATGAATCCACCCAACTCAGAAGCAGGGGCCATTTACAGGTCAGTGTCATTCACATACAGAAATGGAGCCGAACAAAGAAGAGTCTGCCTATTACGTTGTTTGAGGATACAGACTAAAAATTAAATCAATGTTTTTAAAGCGAACATGTTTTTCACATGGGCATCAACATATCCATACGCAAGCACAAGCACATTTTCGTTACTTGATCACCATCTGCTGGTGACATGTTTAAACTGCAGCCGCAAGCGAAGGGCTGGCTGTCCCGGGAGACACTGAAAGGGCACAGAGCCTCAGCTTTTCGCCACAGTCATTGCTGGAAAACGTCATGTTAAAGAGGGCCATCGTAGAGCAAATCCTATTCTCCATAAGGGCAGGGCTATAATTAGATTCTTCATTCCAGGCTAAAACCTGGCATGAAATAACCCATGGAAAGGTCTCATTAAAGCAAGATGCAGAAATTAGCGTCCCCTATCCTCCTCTGGAAGGACTGATGCTAAAGCTGAAACTCCAGTACTTTGGCCACCTCATGCGAAGAGTTGACTCATTGGAAAAGACTGTGATGCTGGGAGGGATTGGGGGCAGGAGGAGGAGGGGACGACAGAGGATGAGATGGCTGGATGGCATCAGCGACTCGATGGACGTGAGTCTGAGTGAACTCCGGGAGTTGGTGATGGACAGGGAGGCCTGACGCGCTGCCATTCATGGGGTCGCAGAGAGTCGGACACGACTGAGCGACTGAACTGAACTGAACTGATCCTCATGTGAGGAGGGCATGGCAACCCACTCCAGAATCCTTGCCTGAAGAGTCCCCATGGACAGAGAAGCCTGGTGGGCTATAGTCCACGGGGTCGCAAAGAGCTGGACATGACTGAAGGGACTTAGCATGCATCCTCATTTAAAACGGGGTCATTATTCCCTCAGTGCTTTCTTAAAGGTGTGAAAAGGTACTATTTAAAGGACACGACATGAATTAAAAGATACAACTTTTATTTATACCAAGTTCGCCTAAATGTAATATGAGAAAAGTAACACATGTGCTTAGTCAGGCCACCCCAGGGACCACACCCACCCCCTCCCCCAGGCTCCTCTGTCCATGGGACTCTCCAGGCGAGAACACTGGCGTGGGCTGTCATTTCCTCCTCCAGGGGACCTTCCTGACCTAAGAATCGAACCCGCATCTCTTGCGTCTCCTGCCTTCACCACTGGCGCCGCCGAGGAGTGATGGTTCTGCTTGCACGCTCCTAGAACTGTGAAGCATTCTGGATCATGATTCTTTATAAAGTGACATCTAAAGAAACCTGAACTACTAATGCCTTCTTTTTCAACAACAAAGTCCTCTAAGATGACCAGAACTGTCTTTCTTCCATGCGAAGCAGTGTTTAAAGGCTGGGGTTTATTCGACAGTACTCTTTGCTTTCTCCTAACTCATAACTCTTAACCAAAGTTTCAAGTTAAAAATAATGTGGCATTAAATCACTCTTTTTCATCTTTCCTCACCTCAGGGCCTAACTACACTTTGGTGATAAGCTACCAGACCACATCATAGTTGGTTGCAAACTCATAAAGATAATTACCAGCCATTACAAAGAAGCTTCAGAACATCTTCCACAGAACTGCAGGAGAAGAATCCACGCACTGTCTTTGTGTGTCTTTGGGATAATGCGCACCAGGACAAGCACTGATGCCCGATCCTACGTAGGCAGCTTCTACCACCTGGTGTGGAGAAATGTTTAAAACCAGGGCCAGCCACACTGTGTTCCCTCTGTTCCGGAAAAGGGCACTTGCTGAGCTAGCCGAATAAAGATTGCGTCAAAGCCTCTTTTATTCTCACTTTATTTATTTCTAATTTCTTTGGCTGTGCTGCATGGCTTACGGGATTTTCATTCTCGGACCAGGGATTGAACCCAGGCCCTGGCATGACGAGTCCTAACCACTGGACCACTAAGGAGCTCTCCAAAGCCTCTTCTAAAACACTACTCCCTCTGTATTCCGAGAATGCGCAGGATTCACACTTATAAGCAGAACCCTCCTGCACAGCCATTAATTTCCTTTTCTCAGGAGCACGAAATGACTTTTAAATTGAAATTAATTAACGACCAACGGATTTAAGACGACACTTCTGGGAAGATTAGGTCATGAGAGGAGCCGAGCTGACAAGCAAGCCCACGTGAAGGACCCCGCACCCTGAAGCTGGGGAGCGACAGCCCCACATCACAGGCACCGGGAGGGCTCCCCCACCCTCGCGGCTCTGAGGCCAGCACTGCCGCCTCCCTCTCACAAAGGACGACACTGGGTTCGGAGAAAGGAAGGAGCGTGCCTGAGGACATGCGGCTGCCAAGTGTCAGAAGTGATATCTGAACAGAGGCAAACTGCCTCATTTCACTCAACCCAGAAATAACCACGAACAAAGGCACAGTCGCCCGAGACTGCCAACGAAGTGCAAGGCAGGGAAGAGGATTAAAGTGAAGTTTCCGTATTTGCTGCAAAAAGTCCTCGTGCCTGCACGGTCTACCAGAAAGAACACAGGGTCTGGAATCCTAAGACCTAGATTCCAGTTCTGCATCCATCACTGGGGTGTTTACTGACCTTCCTGAAGCGGTAACCTCCTCAATAAACACAAAGGACAACTGGGTCAACCTCACAGAATTCTAGAGCACAAAGTCAGATAACTCACGAAAGATTTCTAGAACAGTATCTGGCGCACAGCAGGTGCTCCATAAATGTACAACTCGCCTCACTTGGTTCCTGTTTTAACAAATGAGAAATGTAAGCGTAACCCACAAACACTGTCTATCGGGCAAACTCGGTCCTTCTGTTGAAAGCTGTGTATTTGCTGTGCCTGGTCAGAGTCACTAACGTGCATCACTAACCGAAATAGTGTGTACGGCTGACGGCTGTAATTAGAGAGTATTCTGGAAGGCAACTTGACAGTCTATCAAAAAATAAGTGTGGTTATTAAAAGTAACAGACACATGTATAAAAAAAAGGTTTTAACTTTTCACACCAGATTACCCCACTCCCTAAACGTAAAACAGCTTCACACATGGCACCCAGAAATATTCCACACACGTGTGCACGTACATATCCATACATCCTTTTTAAGAGATACGCACACACAAATGGAAGCTTAGTACACTTCTATGTACTTTTTTTTGAACTTCACATCTCTGAGACATCACTCCATACTAGCCCAGGTATTCTTCTGTACCACTGCACAAGATGTCGAACCTACTAACAATCCCACCAACAGCTCATTATATGTTTCCCTATTCCTGGCTACAGAGTCAGTACCAGCCCCAATACAGGTTTATCATGATACATGGCATGATGTCAGCTGAGACATACTTTATAATACTAAAGCATCGCCGGCAACAGAGACAGGTCAGAGTAAATCTACACATGGATCATCATCTGTGTCTGAGAAGACCACACAGGTCACACGGCACAGGATTAAAGCACAGCTGAGTCACGAAAGAACAGGACGCGCACCGCGAGCAGACTGACGATCTTTAGCTACGCATCTGCGAGCATGCGTGCATGTGTGTGCGCGGAATGCTTAGCTACGCATCTGTGGGCGTGCGTGTGTGTGCGCGGAATGCTTAGCTATACATCTGTGGGCGTGCGTGTGCGCAGAATGATTAGCTACGCATCTGTGGGCACGTGTGTACATGGAATGCTTAGCTACGCATCTGCGGGCGTGCATGTGCGCGGAATGCTTAGCTACGCATCTGCGGGCGTGCGTGTGCGCGGAATGCTTAGCTACGCATCTGTGGACATGTGTGTACATGGAATGACGCCCAACACGTGCTGACGCCCACTACTCTCACCGGGAAGTGGGGTGAGAACACGGACAGAAGAGGACACGTTTCACCAACAGTCCTACACTGAGATGTTTACAAGAATGTACCACGTATGAGTGCCTAATCTTCTAAAATGAGGATAAAAGTGTTAGTATCTGCTGCTGCATAACCAACTTCCCCCAACAGAACACTCTGAACACCACCCACGCTTGTCCCAGTTTCCGTGGGCCAGCAGCGTGGGCGCGGCCGCACCGGACCCTCTGCTCAGGGCCGCAGGAGGCTGTGCTTGGGATCTGCCCAGGGCCGGGCCCCCAGCCTGGACGGAGGAACCCACCTTGCCTGCTGTCACGGCTGGCGGTAGCTTCACCTCCTTCCAGCCACAGACTCAGGGCAGCCCGCTCCTCAGCAGCAAGGGAGACAGCAGGCCCTTAGAGTGGGTCTGCACGCAGGGCAGTCTCCAACGCGGCCAGGCACTCACGGAAGTGACGGCCCATCCCCTCGGCCATACTCTGCAGGTGAGACGCCACTCACAGGTCTGGCCCACACTCACGGAGAAGGGGCCGTACAAGGCTGTCACCGCCCAGAGCAGGGTCCTGGGGCCACCTGAAGGTCCAGGCACCACAAAGACAATGAGGGCCTTTACCGTCACGCCGCGCTAAGCTCCTGGAAGATGACCAGGAGGTAATTCACACAGATGTGACTCACAGCTGTCCGGCTAAATGAAATTACCCAGACTGCACAGGGGAGAGACCCAAGTCTCTGGTCTCACCAGGAACATTTTGTAAAATCATATATTGAAATACTATTATCAAATTTACAAATTTGTAAAATATGTACTTTAATTACAAACTTAAAGAATTGCAACAATATATTTCAGTAGACTTGTCAGTTATTCCTATTTTATCCTATTTGTTTTATCATTCCCCAAACTCAGATATAACTCAGATATTGCACTATCAATAAAAGAATCAGATATTTGATATAAAAATATAATAAAAGATCTCTCATAATATGGCAAAGCAATTTGGAAAGTGGTTTTTCTAAAATAAACTAAGGGTAACAACATAATCTTAAACCAAGTACCGTGAAAAAGGAAAGCAAAGGATAAAACCAGGACAGGACTGCTCACATGTTGAGACTTAAGTGAAATGCTAAGTTCACTAGCGGGCAGCGTGTATTTGAGGAGGAAAGCACGAGAGTGAGCCTGACTGCGCACAACCTCACCGCGAGGCTGGGGCGCCTGGGGCGCGGCCGCACGACACACACTGCGGGAGAATGAAGGCGCGGGAGAGGCGCCACCTCTCCTGAACAGGAGTCCCGGCAAAGAGGCTTCAGAGGGCCTGTGCGTCTTTAACAATACGGAAAGGCCAGGACACAAACAGCATAATCTAAAATGCCATGAGAAATACTTCACATACAAAAAGGCCTAAGTAAAGCAGGATTTTATAAAGTGATCAAAAAAGAAACACTAAGGGGGAAAACCTTTCAAGATTAAAGAGGTTTTTCAAAGGACAAGTTGAAGTGGTTGTAAAATTTATGAGGCAGCATTAAACTTCAGTTCTAAGTAACAATAAATTATTCACTATAAAAACATCCATGCGTCACATGTTACAAGCCTCTTAAACTTTTTAGAACAATTTTGTGCAGAATTGATGAGATGTATTAGGTCAACATGAGCAGATTCTAACTTTTTCATCAGCACAGTATGACCACTCAGAGTAAAGGATCAACTCTAGAAAAGAAATATGAAGACAGACCATCAATAGATTCTACCACTGCTTATGAGCTGACCAAACACATAATGTATTTGGCCTTAAATTAAGCGTACTGCCTTTAGGTAAAGTAAGTTTTATTTTTAAGTGCCTTTATGTATGTAAAATTACAAATATCTATTAAGTAATATACATGCAAATTAAAAAGTTTAAACAGATAAGAGTTTAAAGCACGTAAGTAAAGACACTGTTATTTGGCCTTAGCCTTAGTGAAATTCTAACGCTTGACTAGAAAGACAGTTCTCTTTTCCAGTTCCTTCATTTTGTTTAACAACTTCATCAGAAGTAAGATAAGAAGGCTGGGAAACAAACAGGCGTCTCTAGCCTATATCCATACATCTCTTAACTTCTAAAATTTATCCCTCCTTCAAGTTTTTGTAAATAATTTTAAAAATAAATCCTCGTGGGCTACTCTCTCTGCCCCAGCATATCTGTCTGAAAGAGGCTTTGCACAGATGAAATTCAACGTGTGGCCTAACTACCCGCTCCCAGACTCCTGAGCGCACTCATCAAAGACTAAGACTCGGGCATGTGCCCTCAGCGCCTGCCCAGGGCACTGGGAACACTGCAAACATCTGGGAACATCGCCCAGAAAAGAAACACAGCCCCTGCGCTGTGAAGCTGCAGATCCAGCCCAAGGACAGTGAGCGCAGCGGAGACGCAGAGAGGACTCGTGCGCTAACAAGGCCCCCACACAGACCTGGGCCATCAGTGAGGTTCCTCTGAGGGGCTGAGTAGGAATGGGGGATGTCTGCTGTTTCCATTAATTACTTATTGTATAACAAATAACTGAAGCCTCAAACTCAAGTAAGTTTCATTGAAATGTCATTTTACTATAAGTGAGCAACAAAGAGAAATGTTACTTGTTAAAACCGTAGAGATTTTACTGTGGTTTCATCGCCCAGCAGAGTGACTGCGTAATATTTGAAGGATATTATCACCATATTTCCTCCAACTTGATCCTCTATTCTGAGAGAGAAAAGGTCCCATTCACCTGGATCCCCTGGAGGCCCCAAGGGCACCTCCTGTCCTGAACCCTGAGCTTCCCAGGAAGGCAGCTGCCATGGGCTCATCTGCTCCTTCCTTTTTGCGCTTCTGACACGTGTCCTAATTATATCGCCTCTTCTTGTTCTGCCTCTCCATATTAACTTATTTCCCCTTTCTAATAAAAACATGTCACACGGACCGGATCTCTTGCTTTACGTTCATCTGTTCTTTCCCACCATAATATGTGAGGTCTGAAAACCATAACCAGACCACATCAACTATGAAGATGTTTCAAATTACTAATGAGATTTCTGTACCCTTTAAGGAATAAAGCAAAAAAAAATTAATAGTAGAAAAGAAAGACTACATTGTTAACCTAATCAAATTCCAAAAACTAAAATTACTAAGGGAATGGGGAGGAGTGAAGCAGGAAGCGAGACACACGTCAGGTGACGCTGTCCAGTACGTCAACACTTCAGGGAACAGTGCCAAACGTAAAGCTCCAAATCTGATTAAAGTCCCATTTACATCTGTTCCTCCTAAAGGCCAAAAGTTATACTACAACAATAACTGTTTTATTGTGTACTTAAAATTCAGAAATTCACTTTTATTTGTACTAAAAATCGTATTTACGCTTATATCTAGTAAGAAAGCACAGTTTAATGGGGTTTATGTTTGCATTCATGATTCTATTAAATCAAAACAAATATTGTTTGGTGAGGGGAGAGAAGGAGAGAAATTCAAGCATAAGCTTCAAGATGGATATGGAAGATGTTGTAGTTTGTTGAAGTCACTGAAATATCCTCAGTTCATGCTTGTCCCAGAGGAAAACAGAGAACTATGTTACTTACGGACTTGCAATCACCATTTCCCAAGCAATGGGAAGAGATATAAATATTTAATAGATATTCAAAAATCACTTTAAAATGTAATATAATCTTCAATATACAATCAACAGAAAAGCAACATTGTTATTTTACCTACATGACATTCCTTAATAGCCCTCAACTTCAGGAAAAACATAAAGTAAACCAACTATTTACCATTTTAAAAAAAAAGGAAACATGGACTGCATTAACCAGCACCAAAGACAAGCTAAATATGAGCCACGCATGGGATCCCAGGCTCCGGCATACCTGTGGACAGCGGTCGGCGACTGCACCAAAGAGTGATCTTCTCCAGAGGAGAGCTCCCGGAACTCGCCGAATCTGTGCTCGCTGCTCCCCAGCTCGCCCACCACCCAGTCCGGTAATCCATCCGGGCTGGACCCTTTTGCTTGTGCTGGATTTGGTTCATCAAAATAGATGGACTGATTTTTAAAAATTAGAAAAATTATTCTTTCAAAATGTACTATATAATGAAATAATCAGTTAAGATTTCCATCAAGTTTCAAGTTTGACAACAACCTTTCAAATACTCAAGTTTAATTATATAAAAACATATCATTCAACGAAATAGTAAAATACATAAAAATGAATGGCTCACATTTTAGTTATGTCATGTTTAAATTTGATAAATCATAAAATTATACGACAGACACATATGATAATAATGATTTATACTACAAAGGAATATTAGCTTTCTGAAAAGACAATGAAAAGGTCTTTTTTGTGCTCACCTATTTCTTTCTGTGATCATTACTCTGTGGGCATGCACACACACACACACACACACACATACAAATCAGTAGGCAGAGAAACCAAAACCAATAAAAATCAGAAACCTCTTCATCATTAGTAATAACAGAGTTGAAGACCTAGAATTCAGTTCTGGCCATGCCACGACCTAGCCGAAAAATCCAAGACAGGTCTCTAGGCTTTTATGTTAGTATTATTATGTATAAACTAAGGCCCTTTCCTATGATCCCATAATATGAGTGTGAATGGGAAAACATGATACAGTACACTTGTATTTCAACATCTGAATATGTTTCAGAAAATGTTCTATCTTCAGTCGTTAAGAAGAAAGACACCAGCCCATTTATTTCTCCTCATGGGAGACCGGCTTCATGACACATTTCTGAAGGAAACTCTGCATATGAAGTTTGCATTAACTGTAATCCTCCCAATTCTACTCAAAAAATTCTCCAGGGGCTGTTCTCTAGGGAAGGTGACACACGACCCTCTATCGCAAGCCAAGCAAGCACAGCTGTTTCTTTTTAATTGAGGAAGTCACTTCAAGGCTTAATCAATTATCAAGCCAAGTAACTACCACCCCAAAGACTACTGGTCTTAAGGAAGTGCACGGCCACAGTTTACCGTATAAAGCAGAGTCTCATCAGGGCGCCTGGCGCTCTGCCATGGATAACAGAGATGGTCATCTAGCACGCAGCAGGCCTCTTGACTGAACTTTGGTTTAACGGATAAAATAGTCAAATCTTAACATATACTACACAGAAGTTCTACAGGGTTTCTCATTTTTTAATAAATATATATCTATCAGCAACCACCAACACCTACAGATTTCTCAAGTATCCAAACACCACATAAACCAAGACCCATCTCACGGTTATGAGGCCCCAGACAGTGAATACTCAACCAAGCACAAGGGCAGGTGCCTCTGTGACAAAGCTGCCTTTTGATAACAAAATCAAAGTACAGAAAATCACTTCTAAACTCTAATTATTGCCATTTTATTAGATTATAAAGAACATTAGAAGTCACTCAACCCAACCTCTCCTGTGCATTAAGTGAAACATATTCGCTGTCCAGTGGCTACGCTGTGCCTGACTTTGAGACCCCAATGCTGCAGCGCACCCAGCTTCCCTCCCCGTCACTATTCTGAAGCTTGGTCAAAATCATGTTAACATCCAGAAAGCTTCAGAAGCTAGAATGTACTGACATCCATACATCATTAGTGTAATCCAGTGAAAATTAATATAACCCATGAAATTTAGTGGGAAATTAAGGCTTGAAAATTAATTTTAAATTTTAAAGAAATATTGTAGAATACTGTGTGGTGACTGAATCGATTAAGTGCAGTCCCCTCAGAGCCCAGGCTCGAAGCGCCATTCAAGGTGGGAAAAACTGAATCAGGGAGCAAAAAGATAGCTTCCCTAACACCTGTCCCTGGGGTCGCGAAGAGTCGGGCACGACCGAGCGACTTCCCTTCCACTTTTCACTTTCATGCATTGGAGAAGGAAATGGCCACCCATTCCAGTGCTCTTGCCTGGAGAATCCCAGGGACGGGGGAGCCTGGTGGGCTGCCGTCTCTGGGGTCGCACAGTCGAACACGACTGAAGCAACTTAGCAGCAGCAGCAGCAATACCTATCTAGGACTTGTAACTTAATAAATGACCCTAGGGTGCTGTGTGAACAGGCCCTCGAGCGCCCCCGCCTGGGCATGCGCAGTAAGGCGCTTGGCG
>NW_024070192.1:762298-769669 GCF_014754425.2 Oryx dammah | reverse complement strand
AAGCAGGGCCCTCGAGCGCCCCCGCCTGGGCATGCGCAGTAAGGCGCCTGGCGCACACACACCTACCATGTAGGAAGGCAGGGCTCTGAGGGTCCCCGGCTCCGGGCGCTGCGTGAACGGGCCCTCGAGCACCCCCCGCCGCAGCATGTGCAGCAGGAGCTTGGCGTACAAGTTGCGGTTCTTCCTGCCCGGGATTCCGGTGCCAGTGCCTGAAGGCTCACACAGCTTTCTGATCCAGAGTGCGCACCGCTGCCGTTCTAGACACACACAGGGGCTGTTAGGCTGCATTTCTCAGAAAACACAACATTCCCTTACAGACCCGTGAAACACTGCTCTCGTCCAGCACAGGGGCTAGCGGATCTTTTCTGTAAAGCACCAGACAGCGGACATCTTCCACACAGTCTCCAGTTTGCAAGGAATTGCCCGCACCACGCATCCACCAGGGGTCACTGTTTTCTAATCCGTCTTCACAGAAGAGGCCACAGGTGGGACGTGGAAAGGGGCTGCAGCTGCAGTCCACCACCCCTGGGCTAGAGTTGAGCTTTATCAGTCGATTAGAGTTCCAGGATTACCATCAGATAAATCCCTGAGACAAAAGTGTTGCCGTAAAATCATCTCTAAAATAATTTTAGTTGCGTTGAAAAATCTTTCTATAATTTTAATTATGAAACCACGAGAGAGAAAATGCAAACTTACTTAAGCATTTTAAACTCAATCTAAAATTGAATCTCAAATGTTTTATTTATTAAAGCTGATGACTTTCAGGGATTTGTGGATGATTTATTCAGGGTTTTCTTTTAACCTCTCTAAAAATATTTCAGGGTTACTGTATTTACATATAATTTTGAAAAATAATTATCCTTTTAAAAACTACCTTAAAAACGTACCACAGTTTAATCCACATAAAATGGCCTATTGACTGCTTCATCTCACCATGACACAGAATTGTTTTCAGGGCTCACCAAGTCTATTTCAATATTAATCTTTTCTGTCTAACTCAATTTAAGGATTATATATCTAACACAAATCATAAATCTGCTTTACTCTCTTAGTCTCTAAAGGTCATATTCGTTTATTGTTTTACCTACAAACATCCCTGGGGTTGATTTACCACTTTGCTCATGCTGGATTTATCACTCCAGGTATAAGAGCAGTCTCTAAAGAACTTTGTATTTTTAGTTTTGAAAATTATATAATCACAAAACAAACTTCCTGAAATACTGGGTGTGAAAGCGGCTCAGTCATGTACGACGCTCTGCAACCCCGTATACTGGGATGGGCAGCCTTTCCCTTCTGCGGTGGGTCTTCCCGACCCAGGAACGGAAACGGGGTCTCCTGCGTTACAGGTTGATTCTTTACCAGCCAAGCTACCAGGGAAGCCCCAACATCAGGTGTACTTTGTACAAAAAGAAAACAACAAGTAAAACTGATCAACTTAAGTAAACGGTTTTTCAAACTGCATTTCTATATGTCCTGGGGCAAACTGAAATCCATCAACATATAATATTCAAATGAACAGAGCTTAGTACAACCATTTGGCTAATGAAAAAATTCATTACTTAAAATAATGGGGGGAAACGAAGTAGAATTTAGCTATAATGAGATTGAAGTTATATGAACGGTCAGGTCTTGACAGGGATGCGAGTTTCTGAGCTTTCATTATGAATTAATGGCATAAAAAAGCACCAGGGATGTACCAATATCCACAATGAGTCACAAACCAAAGATTACAATTAATCCCATTCTAGATACCCCAAATCCCTTTTTAAAAGATGAAATATGAACACATTTTGACTTGAAGTACATTTATAATGAGAGATTTTAATATACATTTATTCTAATCAGCAGATCTAACACAAGAAGGAAAAAACACAGTGAATATCAGAAGAGAACACAATGTAGAAATACCATTAAATACTAGTTCAACTAACTGTGAATGAGCCAGGGGACAGGAAATGCTCATTTTAAGAATAGCAGAGGAAGAAAAAAGAGGTTACCACCCTAAAAAGCAAGAGGAGAAGCCACAGGAAGACCGTGAAGGGAAGACCGAGCCAAACTTGTGGACTCAGCGGGCCGCAGGCCCTGCCTGCACGACAGAGGACGCAGGGTGTGGGACCCGGACACTGCACTCCCTCCTCCCCGGGGTGAAGATTACGCTGACTCGGCTCCCCTTTTAGAATGTTAAGCTCACGTCAGAGTTAGAGGGAACCTGGACCAAACCCGGGTAAATGCCCGTTTCTTGTCCCCACTTCTAACTCTACCGCAAAAGCTCCAAAAACAGATTTACAGCCAGCCTTACGGCTGCCACAACTTAGAGAACTAAAAAGCCTCTTAATGAAAGTAAAAGAGGAGAGTGAAAAAGTTGGCTTAAAGCTCAACATTCAGAAAACAAAGATCATGGCCTCCGGTCCCATCATTCCATGGGAAATAGATGGGGAAACAGTAGAAACGGTGTCAGACTTTATTTTGGGGGGCTCCAAAATCACTGCAGATGGTGACTGCAGCCATGAAATTAAAAGACACTTACTCCTTGGAAGAAAAGTTATGACCAACCTAGATAGCATATTCAAAAGCAGAGACATTACTTTGCCGACTAAGGTCCGTCTAGTCAAGGCTATGGTTTTTCCTGTGGTCACGTATGGATGTGAGAGTTGGACTGTGAAGAAAGCTGAGCACCGAAGAATTGATGCTTTTGAACTGTGGTGTTGGAGAAGACTCTTGAGAGTCCCTTGGACTGCAAGGAGATCAACCCCGGGATTTCTTTGGAAGGAATGATGCTAAAGCTGAAGCTCCAGTACTTTGGCCACCTCACGCGAAGAGTTTACTCATTGGAAAAGACTCTGATGCTGGGAGGGATTTGGGGCAGGAGGAGAAGGGGACAACAGAGGATGAGATGGCTGGATGGCATCACTGACTCGATGGACGCGAGTCTGAGTGAACTCCGGGAGTTGGTAATGGACAGGGAGGCCTGGCGTGCTGCGATTCGTGGGGTTGCAAAGAGTCAAACACAACTGAGTGACTGAACTGAACTGAACTGAACTGAACTTAGAGAAGCTTCCAAGCTCCTCACAGTCTCTTTAACTGCTCTCTGATAAACCTTAAATTATCTGAAAATCTCTGACTTGAGACAGAAACTCTCAAAGGGTAACAGGTTAGGAACTGCAAGCAAGACAGCAACAAAAACTCATTCACAGTTGATTTTATTCAGTCAACCAATAAGAAGGGAAGATTAACAGATTACTTTCTGCTTTAATAAACAAAAGGGTCAGAGACAGGTGGACAGTAAGCTCCTGAAAGGAACCATTTCCATGGGAGGAGGAAAACGTCTCAGCAAAAAACCGTTCAGCTAACTTGAAAGATTCATGCACGTTAAGCTCCTGACATGGATGGGTAACATGTTAAGACCTTGCCGTGGTTCAGTAGGGCATCATCATCAGTGAATTTCCATGCTCCCTCGAGCAGCTCAGAGTAAACAATCCTTTATAAGATGAAAACTGTTATTAAACAAACTCAGTTTTCTTTCCATATTGGAAGTTCACTGGTTTGGCTAAATAATACAAAGAAAAAAATTAATGCTAAGAACCTAATTTTCAACCATAATCTTACCTGACCTATGGGGTAACTTTAGAACGAAAGGCTTCATATCCACCACAAAGTGATCAAATTCCGCATCCAGCTTCTCCCATTTTTCTTCTTCACTTCCCATTTCCATAATTCAGCCTGTAAAATAGTTAAAATTAAAATAATAATGTCTGTATGCTGAAAACTACATAACTGTTGGAAGAGATCAAATAAAATTCATTAGTACTGAACACCCCCAAATTGATCTACAGATGTAATGCAGTTCCACTAAAATTCCCAGCAGTGTTCCTTACAGATATACACAAGCTGACTCGAAAATCTACATGGCAAGTTAGAGGAATTAGAATAGCAGAAATAATTCTGGAAAAGAACGAGAAGTTTGGAGACTCACGTTACCTGATTTTAGGAACCATCATAGACACTACCAACCCAGACAGCGTGTTGAAAAGCAGAGACAGCGCTTTGCCAACAGAGGTCCGTCCAGTCAAGGCTGTGGTTTCTCCAGTGGTCATGCATGGATGTGAGTGCTGGACTATAAAGAAAGCTGAGCACCGAAGAACTGAGGGTTTTTGAACTGTGGTGTCGAAGAAGACTCTTGAGAGTCCCTTGGACAGCAAGGAGATCCAACCAGTCCATCCTAAAGGAGATCAGTCCTGAATATTCATTGGAAGGACTGATGCTAAAGCTGAAACTCCAATACTTTGGCCATCTGATGTGAAGAGGTGACTCACTGGAAAAGACCCTGATGCTGGGAAAGATTGAATGCAGGAGGAGAAGGGGGTGACAGAGGATGAGATGGTTGGATGGCATCACCAACTCAATGGACATGAGTTTGAATAAACTCCAGGAGTTGGTGATGAACAGGGAGGCCTGGCAAGCTGCAGTCTATGGGGTCACAAAGAGTCGGACATGACTGACCAACTGAACTGAAAATTAACTCAAAATAAATCATACATCTAAGTGTAAAATGTAAAACTATAAAACAAGAAAACATAGGGAAAAAATCTTCATGCCTTGTAGTCAAGGATTTCTCAGATACAACATTAAAAGCACTATCCATAAAAGAAAAAATTGACATATTAGACTTTATCAAAATAAAAAACTTCTGTTCTGCAAAGAACTCTGCCCAGGAGCTGAAAAGATAAGTTGCACACTGGGAAGAAACACTGCATACATCTCAGAAAGGACCTATATCAAGAATACATGAAGAACTTTTACAACTAAAACACAAGGAAACAGCCCAATAAAAGTAATCAGCAAAAGTCAGTTCCTTTACAGAAGATGTACAGCTGACACGTAAGCAGGTGAAGAAGATGCTTCACATCACAATCAGCAGACAGATGCTAATGATTGTAAAAACCTCACCAGAGCCATGACAGGCTCAGAGAGGTGCACTAGGCCAAAAATAATCCCTGAGTCATGCTTCTGGGGCTTCAGAGAGATGATAACTCTGGCCAATCAGAGATAAGTGGCCAATCAGTAAATACCAGGAAACCCCTGCAGCCAATCAACCCTTGCCAACTCCCTGTCTTTGTTCTAAACTTATAAATACTGGTGAAAATCTGGGCTCGGGGCTCTCGTCAACACTCCACTGTGCTGGGTGAGACGGGAGCCCTGGCTCGAGCTAGAAATAAAACCCCTTTATGCTTTTGCATTGCTGTGGACGTCTTATTCTCTCAGTTTTGGGGACTCAGACTCTGAGCATAACAATGAGAACCACAGTGAGACATCACTACCCACCTATGAGGACAGCCAAACTCAGAGACGCAAACAATACCAAACCTTCTAAGGGCGCAGAGCAACAGAACAACAACGGAACAACAGGAGCCACAGGGAAACAGAGCAACAGCAGCAGAACAACAGCAACAGGAACAGAACAACAGCAGCAGAACAACAGCAACAGGAACAGAACAACAGACAGAACAACGACAACAGGAAAACAGAACAACAGCAACAGAGCAAGAGAGCCACAGGCGCAGAGCAACCACAGGGGCAGAGCAACCACAGGCGCAGAGCAACCACAGGTACAGAGCAACAACAGGGCCAGAGCAGGAAGGCTCGCGCATTGCTGGCAGGAGTACAAAATGATGCAGCCAGTCTGGAAAACAGACACTTCTTAGCCAGTTAAGCACACAGCCTAGGACTCAAAAATCCTAGTCTTAGGCATTTATCCAAATGAAACAAAATCTATATTCACAGGGAAACCTGAATATACTGTTTATAACAGCTTTTTTCTTCTGTAACCACTGTTTCTTTCTTCTGTAACCAATTCCAAACACTGGAATCCAACTAAGTGTCCCTCCCCTGGGAAATGGATAAACCAACTGTGGTTCATCTACTCAATGAAACACAAGGAAGGAAGTGCTGATGAACCCAGCAGCGTGGGGAAACCGCCAGCGCGTCAGCCCCACTCAAAGAAGCCGTTCTCCAAGGCCGCAGACTGCGTGACCGTATCCCCCGTGTGACACCCTAGAAAAGGCACAAACTCCAGGCACAAAGGAAAACTACCAGCGCACAGGCTCGCTCACCGGGTTAGAAGCGGGATGGGGCAGGGGAGGAAACCACCCAGGTCCTGGAATTGTTCTACGTGCTGGCTGTGCAGGTTATAAAAACTTATTCTGCTGGTGCTTCTAAGTCGCTTCAGTCGTGTCCAACTCTGTGCAACCCGAGACGGCAGCCCACCAGGCTCCCCCATCCCCGGGATTCTCCAGGCAAGAACACTGGAGTGGGGTGCCATTTCCTTCTCCAATGCATGCAAGTGAAAAGTGAAAGGGAAGTCGCTCAGTCGTGTCTGACTCTTTGCAACCCCATGGACTGCAGCCCACCAGGCTCCTCCGTCCATGGGATTTTCCAGGCAAGAGTACTGGAGTGGGGTGCCATTGCCTTCTCCGAAGAATCTATCCTATGTGTGTGTAAAAGTTAATCAAACTGTATACCAAAAAAGCAATTTTTAATGTCCGTAAGTGTACAATGTTTAACTCCCATCAAAAACTTAAAATACTGGTCCTCGGGTTTCTTCCTAATCAACAGGAAAAACACTGATTATAAAGGGGTGAACCCCCAAAATCAGAAACATAGGTTTTGACAAGACTCCTTAAGTTAAAATCTACTCAAGAGTCCACACGTTCCTCTAAGTTCTGAAATGCCTGGGTACTGTCTCTACGCAAAACACGGTCCCCATCTGTCATTTGTTCAAATGACATTGATTCAAGTCTGCAAATGGCATGTTTGGAGAAAAGCCCCGCTGTGCCTCTCTGCCTCCCCCCCCGTTCCCACTCCTAACGCCGCCCAGGGCCTCCTCGCTCGGGACCAGCACGCGGCTCCCACCGGCGGGTCTTCCAGCCGCACCCCCAACGCCCCTCGTGAGGCGCCCCTCGGGCCCCCAGCCGCCCTGCCCCTGTGACCAAGGCTCCGCTGGGCCCCTCAGCAGTCCTGCCCCGGGGCAGTGCGGAGGCTTCCCCGCACCTCCCCTCCAGGGCCCACCTCCCGCGCCAGCCGAAGAGTCGGGGGCGACGCCAGGCGCTCCCCCGCGCCTCCCCACTCCTCTTCCCGATGCACCCCGACTGTCCCCAAAGCCCCCGCCCGCCCCCGCCGATGGCCTCCTCGCTGTGTCACCCCGAACGCAAAGAACAAACACCCAGAAACCTCCAAACCCGCCCGTGCCCCGCTCACCGCCGCGGCCCGAGGACGCCCTCCCGCTTCCCCCCCAGTCCCGCGCCCGGAGCTCAGCCCAGTGCGGTGTCTTCCCAGCCTGTCTCTCCCGCCACAGACAGACACACAGACAGACAG
>NW_024070192.1:741006-762288 GCF_014754425.2 Oryx dammah | reverse complement strand
CACACAGAGAGACACACACACACAAATACACAGAGACAGACACACACAGAGACACACACAGAGACACACACACACACAGACAGACACACACACACACAACACACACACAGAGACATACACAGAGACACGCAGACACACACACAAAGACACACACACACAGACACACAGGGCCTAACCAACCACCCACGGACGACCACCCCCCCCACACGCACGCACGCACGCACGCACGCATGCACAGGGCCTCACGGAGCGCCCCAGGACGCTCCTGCCCGCCGGCACTCCCCACCGGCCGCTCTCGCTCAGGCCTGCTCCCCTCAGAGGACCGCTCCTCCTCACCTCAAGCACCTTCTGAGACTCGGCCCGCGTGGCCCAGACTCTTCACTCCACGCGGGTGTGCACAGCTCACGGCTGGGTGGCAGCGTGTACCGCGCTTTCACTCTTTCTCACACAGCTGCACGCTGTGCACACGTCTCCCACCATCTGAGAGATGCTCCCGGAAGGCAGGACCCGCGTCTGGCGCATCTCGGTAGGCGCCGGGTACCTCGCATGGCGTGTGACAGAAGCTGCAGAACTGACTGGTAAAAAGAGCTACCTGAAGAAATGAGCATCCTCCTCCCGCAGGACAAACACAGGCAGACCTCAGAGGCACAGCAGGCTCAGTTCCAGACCACAGCCACGAGGCACACGTCACAGTGAAGCGAGTCACCTGGACACGGGCTTTCCCAGCGCCGAAACGAAGGCCTGGAATGGCCATGGGGTTCTTCAGGCATGAACCCTGGCGGAGGCTGCCATTGCCCTCTTCAGGGGACCTTCCTGACCCGGGGATGGAACGCAGACTCCTGCATGGCCCGTGGGGCCTTAACCATCTCAGTCACCAGGGACGCTCCCTCAGATAAAAGGTGTCTTTACACAGACTGTCGTCTATTGCATGTTCAATAGCACTATGCTAAAAAAGTCCATACCTTAATTTTAAAAATACTTTATTGCTAAAAAACAAAAAACACCACTATACATCATTTGTAATCATTTTGGGAGGGTTTCAAATGTTCTGGGAATCACCGAACTGTGACCCAGGGACACGACGTGAGCAGATGCTGTTGGCAGGCGGTGGACTTGTTTCACGCAGGGCTGCCACAACCTTCAATTTGTTAGAGACACAGTATCTATGACGTGTAATAGAGCAAAGTGCCATGAAACAAGGTATGTCTGTGGTTGGTTTTTGTTGTTGTTGTTGTTCCAAGTACTAAATAGTTCTTCTAGAATAGAAACACGATTGCCCTTAATTCTGTTAACCAAAACTGGTCATGGTACCTTCTGCATTACAGTAAAAGAAACATATTTTTGAATTCAAGACTTGGTTACCGTAAATTTTGTTTTATTTAATCACGTTTAATCGTTAGTTAGGGCTTCCCAGGTGGCGCAGTGGTAAAGAATTTGACTGTCAATGCAGGAGACACAAGGAGACAGAGTTCAATCCCTGGGTCAGGAGGATCCCCCTGGAGGAGGAAATGGCAACCCACTCCAGTATTCCTGCCTGGGAAATCCCGTGGACAGAGCCCAGTGGGCCGCAGTCCATGGGGTCGCAGAGAGTCAGACACAACTTAGAGACTAAATAAAAACAATGATTGGTTAGTTGGCCTGGGGTTATTTGGCTGGTTGGTTTTGTTTTACATTCCTACAATAACTAGCTGCAAAATTTACATAACTCCATCAGTAACACAAAGTATCAACAGAAAGCTGGTAACAAGATACCACTGCCAGATGTTATATTACTATCATTAAGCTGAAAAGCAATTAATCAAATGGATAAACAAACAAATGGAAACATAGAAACCCAGAGTTTTAAGCACAGCTCTGACCGGAAGTATACTTCCAGGCTTAAACAGTTCATTCTCCCCACATACTCAAACATATGCCTGGGAGAGTCCATCAGTTCAGTTCAGTTGCTCAGTCGTGTCCGACTCTTTGTGACTCCATGGACTGCAGCACGCCAGGCCTCCCTGTCCATCACTAACTCCCAGAGTTCACCCAGACTCATGTCCATTGAGTCGGTGATACAACATCCAACCATCTCATTCTCTTTCATCCCCTTCTCCTCCCGCCTTCAATCTCTCCCAGCATCAGGGTCTTTCGCTAAAAGAAAGATTCCTATAATCACTAGTTCTCTTTCAATCCTTTGACATAAGCAGGAGATGTTAAAGTTCAGTGTTCGAGGAAACGAAAACTCAACAGTAAAGACTCACTTAGTCATGAAATTAAGCATAAGGCTCAGATTCAAACTCTGAAACCATCAGCTCTCAGATTCATTGTATCTGTTGGCCATTCAAATATAAATCAGCAATACCTCCAAGAAGTATTCTGGAAAGTAGACAGGCAATCAAATTGCGATAATAATATGCAATACTGGAGTATACATTTTTTAAAAAGCACAGTAAAGAGGGACTTCCCTGGTGGTCCCGTGGCTAAGACGCTGAGGTCCCAATGCAGGAGGCCCAAGTTCCATTCCTAATCTGGGAAATAGATCCTACACGCCTCAACTAAAGATCCTGGATGCAGCAACCAAGGACCCAGTGCAGCCAAATAAATATCTTTTTAAAAAGCACAATAAAGAATCAGTGATACTTGGTCAATGCTAAAACTCAGCTTTTTCTAATCCCTTATATATTCTCCAACAAAATGAAAACAAAATTAAGTTATTGGTTCAAATCGTCAAAGAATTCTTGCTTCAAACATTTACGGAATTACCTCTTACAGGTAGGTTATATCTACTTAATCCCAGCTAATCAAAAAGTTTTATTATGTATGGCTTATTAGAATTGAAGATTTAAATTATTAGAATTTAAAAAATAAGTAAAGCTATGTCTTTGAGTTAGATTTAAAATACTTAGAATGTGCCTACCAATCACATAAAAAGAAATAAGCTGGATGACTCTTGCTTATAGCTATAATATATTTAGCGCGTGGTCTTTTTTTATACCCGTGTCTCTGCTGACAGCTAGGAAATGGGCTAAGATGTGGTTCTGAGGGTGCTCAGCGGTCCTAGAAGCCAGCAAAGCACGAGGAAACCGCACACCCTCTAGGTCCTGGGGAAACGCGGCCGCACCCCCCAAACAGAGAGACCGCTCACACAGGTACCGCCCCGGGCCACGCGAAATACACACACTCCCCCAAGTCGCCTAAAATCAATTCTGCTCAATCAAATCGTACTTGAAGTGGATGGCGGGTCATTAAACAAAACTTGAAACCCCTTTACAGGTGCCTGTTTCACCAGCTCGCGCCTCCGGGTGTTTGGGCAGTTAGCAGGCACTGACCACGCTTCCCACGAAGGAGGGGCATCGCCTCGGAGACCGGGGACGCGGGGCCGGCGGCCAGGGGGCCAGGGAGCCAGGGAGCCAGGGACCGCCCCCCGCCGCAGCCTGACCCCCAGGGGGCGGCGGGAGGCCCCGCGTCCGGCTTCTCCGCGACCATCAGCGGGCAGGCCGCGCGCAGGGTCCGCAATCGTCCCGGGACCCTGGAGTCGGGCCCGGGTCCGCCCTGCGGGCCGGGGGCGGGCGGCCTCCCAGGACCCCGCCCGGCTGCGGAGGGCGTGCTCCCCGCGCCCCGGGGAGGACCTGGGGAGAAGGCGGGGGCGGAGAGGGCGGCGCGCGGGGACCCCGGGAGAGGGGGCGGCCGGCCCAGCCCCCGCGGCCGCGCGCCGACGTCTGCTCACCGGCGCCGCCCCGTCGGGAGCCGGGGCCCCGCGTGCTGACCCGCCCCGCCTGCCCCCGACTTTGTCAGAAGCCCCGGCCCGCGCCGCCCGGACCCCTCTCCGCACGCGGAGCCGCGGCCGCCGCGCCCGGACGCCCCAGCGGCGCGCGCCAGGGGCCTGGACGGCGGCCGGCCCGGGGCGACCCCTTCCCGCACAAAATTCCCCTGGGAACCCGCGCGCGGGGGCCCGGGAGGGGATCCGGGAAAACCAGAACTGGCGCCCCTACGTGCAAGCTTTCCGACCGGCCGCCGCCGCCGCCGCCGCCGCCTCAAGACGGTTTCAGCCCCTCGCGGGCGTCGAGGTCGCCGCCCGCCGTGCAGGCCCGGGCGGGGTCCGCGGGGCGGGGGCGCCCCGTCGCAGGCCACACCCCTTCCCGCCGCTGCCATGGCGACGCCCGGGCCCCGGCGGCCCCGCCCGGCAGGCCGGGGTCGGGGACTTCCGCACTCGCCTTTCCCCGCCCCCTACGCTGGGTGGCGTTGTCATGACGACGTCCGGTGCTCTGCGCAGCCTCTAGGCTCGCTTTCCAGCCTGGCGGCCCCTAGGCCAATCCCAGGCCGACACTCCCAGGATGACCAGACCGCTGTCGGGACACTGCTGCCCTCGGGTATCCCGCTCGGATAGGAGTCCGTCACACTTTAGGGGCTGTAGAGAAAGAACAGATAAAGAGCAAAGAAAATGGGGTCTCAGGAGGATATTCACAGAGGGGTGGGCGCGTTATTAGGACAGACGACACTGAGTAAGTCTAAAAAGTGATCTCACAACTCAGAGGCGAATACCGTTGAATTAGACAAGAAAATGAACATTACATTTTTTTTTTTTTTGATTCAGAGCTATCCAAGATCTGAAAGAACATACCCCAAATTCTGAAGACGCTGAAATAAAATAAAAGACTTTGTGTTACCAATTCTGTGCAGAACAGCAAGATCAAGTGGAAAATGTATTTCTGCTGCTCCAAAAAGTCTCTTCCACCTCAGAGCGATCTCCGTGTTTGCATTGCTATCCTGTGGTTTCCTTTGGTCTTCTATTACATTTCTAGAAAAGCTCTCAACTATATATATACATATATTTTAAAATATCGAGCAGAAACAAAATTTAAATTGTAAAAACACTCATTTAAAAGAAATTCAGTTTACCACTGTTTTTCATGTAATTTCACAACAGGATTCCTTCTGCAGTATCTTTGCAATACATGCAGTGTGATGCCAAATCTAACATAAACACAGCTTGAAGCATCTTTTCAATTTTCCATAAAGAAAATAGAAGATTCATTCATTTGTAACTAGTTTCTTTCAAGCTTCCAGAGGGAAATCATACTCTTCCCAAGATGCTTTTTCCAAACCCTCCACTGCAAGTAGCATTTCAGTCTATACCAATAAATGAATTACTGATAAACTCACCGAAAATGAATTACAAAATAGTCTACAGGCCATTCTACTAACTTACATACTTACCGTGCAGAGAGATGTAAGCGTGTGAATCAATCATTCTCTACATAATGAAATTAAAGATGATTCAAGTCTTGTCAATTTTACTTCCTCAGTTCAGTTCAGTCGCTCACTCGTGTCCGACTCTTTGTGACCCCATGAATCGCAGCACGCCAGGCCTCCCTGTCCATCACCAACTCTCGGAGTTCACTCAGACTCACGTCCATTGAGTCCGTGATGCCATCCAGCCATCTCATCCTCTGTCGTCCCCTTCTCCTCCTGCCCCCAATCCCTCCCAGCATCACAGTCTTTTCCAATGAGTCAACTCTTCACATGAGGTGGCCAAAGTACTGGAGCTTCAGCTTCAGCATCATTCCTTCCAAAGAAATCCCAGGGTTGATCTCCTTCAGAATGGACTGGTTGGGTCTCCTTGCAGTCCAAGGGACTCTCAAGAGTCTTCTCCAACATTACAGTTCAAAAGCATCAATTCTTCAGCGCTCAGCCTTCTTCACAGTCCAACTCTCACATCCATACATGACCACTGGAAAAACCATAGCCTTGACTAGACGGAACTTAGTCGGCAAAGTAGTGTCTCTACAAATATCCTCAAATCTCCCCCAAAATAGCCTTCATTTTGGAAAACATTGACTTAGACATAAAACTATGGAATTCACCTTCTTCTCCTCTCTAATGTTCTGAAATCAAGGTTTCAAAAGCTTCCATGTGAACTTATCCCACAATTTGAGGGACTGTAACTAATTAAACATTGCAAAGCAAACAAGACACAAAGCAAATATCAGTGACTTTGGATCACTGTTATGGATTATTTCCACTTACTATCAAGAATAATCAAGAGTCAGTGGAAACAGTGTCAGACTTTATTTTTGAGGGCTCCAAAATCACTGCAGATGGTGACTGCAACCATGAAATTAAAAGACGCTTACTCTTGGAAGGAAAGTTATGACCAACCTAGATAGCATATTCAAAAGCAGAGACATTACTTTGCCAACAAATGTCCGTCTAGTCAAGGCTATGGTTTTCCCAGTGGTCATGTATGGATGTGAGAGTTCGACTGTGAAGAAAGCTGAGCTCCGAAGAATTGATGCTTTTGAACTGTGGTGTTGGTGAAGACTCTTGAGAGTCCCTTGGACTGCAAGGAGATCCAACCAGTCCATCCTAAAGGAGATCAGTCCTGGGTGTTCATTGGAAGGACTGATGTTGAAGCTGAAACTCCAATACTTTGGCCACCTGGTGCGAAGAGCTGACTCATTGGAAAAGACCCTGATGCTGGGAGAGATTGAGGGCAGGAGGAGAAGGGGATGACAGAGGATGAGATGGTTGAATGGCATCACCAACTCAATGGACATGGGTTTGGGTGGACTTCGGGAGTTGGTGATGGACAGCGAGGCCTGGTGTGTTCATGGGGTCGCAAAGAGTCGGACATGACTAAGTGACTGAACTGAACTGAACTATAAAGAGAAACAAAATTTTTTTTCCCAAGCTGAGATTTTGGGGGTTTTGTTTTTAAAGATTTTTTTAATTGGGCCACTTCTAAAGTCCTTATTGAATCTGTTCAGTCAATGTTGCTTCTGTTATGGTCTGGTTTTTAGGTCATGAGGCATATGGGCTCTTGGGCTCTTAGTCTTTTAGCTCCCCGACCAGGGGTTGAACCCACACTTTGTGCTTTGCAAGGCAAAGTCTGAGCCACTGGACCTCAAGGAAAGTCCTCCATAAGATGAGATTTTTGAATTGAGTATTTTTTCAGGTTATAAAAGTTTTGTTGGAAAAGTTTAACAAAGAATATAAAAATTATATGTAATTCTACAATTAATGAATAGCCACTGTTAACAATAGTAAATATGTTCTCAAATCTTACACATATACAGTCATTTTAATATCTACTTATTTTTGCTTCATTTGGACATAACATAATTTACTTAATTATTTTCCAGTGATTGGATATATAAATTATTAGCAATTTTTGACTCTTACAAGTAATAGTGTAATAAACGTCTCTTAATATATACATCTTGGTTGAAGTTTCAGCTATCTCCATAAAAGACATCCCTATGGGCATGAAAGAAATTAAAGTTCTTGATCAGTACTGTGTAATTGCTTCCTGGAAGTGTTTGGCAAATTTGCAATTCCACTCAACAGTTCCTAAGAGTGGTTGTCTCACATTAACAATTTTTCTAATCTGTGATAATTGTGTGTATAAAAATAGCATCTCTGTTTAATTTGCATTTTCCACTATTAGAACAGCTGAAATATTTAAGCATCTCTATTAGTCCTTCTTAAAAATTCTTCTACAAAATACCTCTCTAGTCCTTTGCCCATTTTGAGGAGGTGTTTCATATGATACATGTATCTTCTATATTTTAATTTATTGTTTAAATCCCAGCAAATGGCTCTATACACAGTATTATTGTGTAAGTTGTTATCCTAAATAACCAAATTTTAGTCAGTGATTCACCATTTTGTGTTATTAAAAGATCCTATCAATCATTAGATTGAAATACATGAATGACTCAGCCATTTAAATGGAAAGCAATTTAGATAAATATCAAGAAAGAGCATTATTATTATTATGTCAAGACTTGGCGCAATGGTAAAGAATCCGCCTGCCGATGCAGGAGACCCAGGAGACACAGAAAGACCCCCCTCGAGGAGGAGATGGCAACCCACTCCAGTATTCTTGCTTGGGAAATCCCTTGGACAGAGGAGCCTGGCAGGCTACAGTCCATGAGATCGGAAAGAATTGAACCTGAGTGAGTGAGCACACCAGCGTGAAAGACATTAGGGACACATATCAGAATAATCCTGTAGCCAGTAAAGTCCTTAAATTGGATAGGAAATGGTTCAGAACTTTTTATTTATAGATCACAGAAGTATAAATTATACCACAAATAGATGTAGTTTAAAGAGAGTAGAAACCAAGAATAGTGGGGAGTATTTTCTTTTCATCACTACCAGAAAACAGAGTTACAACCTGTAACTCAACGATTCTGGATGCCTTTCTTTTGCCAGGAGTAAGGTGAAATCACTGTTCCATCCCCTCCTCCATGGCGTGGTCTCCGTGCCTTCCTGGGCCACCCGTGGGTGCCAGCGGCTACGAGCAGAGATAAACCGGCTATTCTCTCCCCGCCCCCATCTTTCAATAATACAAACAGTCCCCCGCTTATGGTGGCTCAGGTTTAGATTTTTCCACCTGCGTGATGGTGTGCAAGCAATAGAGATGTGGCAGAAACCAAACCTCGGATGCTGACTTTGGGTATTTTCCCAGCTAGTGGTACGAAGCGGGATGCTTTCTCACGATGCTCGCCACGGGGCAGCCATGGCTCCCAGAAAGCCGTGCGACCAGGAGGATAAATTACCCGTAAGTTTCCAACCATTCTGCTTTCCACTTGCATTATGGCCCTCAATAAATTTGGTTGCTGTTTAGTTGACAGGCCTGTCCAACTCTTTGCAGCCCCATGCACGATAGCCCGCCAGGCTCCTCTGTCCATGCAGTTTCCTTAAGGACCGCACTGGAGTGGTCCTTCTCCAGGGGGTCTTCCTGACCCACAGAACAAATCCCCGTCTCCTGCATTGGCAGGTGGATTCTTCACCACTGAGCCACCTAGGCAGTGCACTCGATAAATTGCATGAGATATTTGACATTTTATTATAAGATAAGCTTTATGCTAGATGATTTTGGCCAACTGTAAGAAAGAAAGAGAGCGCTAAGTCGTGTCCGACTCTTGCGACCCCCTGGACTATAGCCTGCCAGGCTCCCCTGTCCATGGAATTTCCCAGGCAAGAATCCTGGACTGGGTTGCCATTTCCTTTTCCAGGGGAAATTCCCGACCCAGGAATTGAACCCACGTCTCCCACATTGCAGACAGATTCTTTACGGACTGAACTGTAGGCTAATGTAATTGTTCTGAGCACATTTAAAGTCAGCTAGGATAAGCTAGGATAAGCAGTAAGTCGGGTGTTTTGAATGTATTTTTGACTTGTGATATATTTGATGTACAATGTTTTTACCCAGGAGATGACCCCATAGGGTCGGGAAGACCCCCTAGAAGAGGAAAAGCAACCCACTCCAACCCACTCCAGTCTTCTTGCCTGAAAACCCCACAGACAGAGGAGCCTGGCGGCTACAGTCCCTGGGTTGAAAGAGTCAGACGCGACAACTGACACTCACACGCGCAAAGCCCCGTTGGAAGTCGAGGAGACTCGTGGACACGTTGCTCTAGCCAGCACCCACTCGACCAGCAACCACCCCTGGGGCACCTCACAGCCTCACCTATTCCAAAATCTCCCCACCGCCCTGTTTGGCACTCCTCCCTAGGCTGGGAACTTTCAGCTCTGGGATTCAGTTATTCCCAGGAAGCCCCTGGGAAATGCACCACTCAGCCTCAGCCGTGTGAGCAAGGGAGAAAAGACCCAGTTCGGAAGCATGGCTGTCTAGCTCCGTCGCTCGTGTAAGGCGGCTGACAGAATTCCGTGAGCTTCCGTTTCTTTACCTTCCTAACGGGGTGCTTGGGAAGATGGCCTTAACACGGGTGAGACACGTGGGGCGTTTTGCCCTGTGCCTGACTCGGGAAACGCCCATCTTTTCTTTCAGAACTCATGTACTTTCAGAAGTGGTGGGCGTCACTAGGGGGCAGCACCAGCACAGAAAGAACTAGGTATGCGCCCCCCCCACACACTCATGTGAACACGCTCTCACATCCATGCATGCTCACATGCACATATGTGCACAAAAAGCACACACACATCACACTCACACAGTCACAAAGAACACACAAACAACATGCACATTCACACACACACACACACACACACACACGCAGACATACACTCACACCCATATGCACACACTCCAAGCTCTTTTTTCTCTTTCTTTTAAATCTTTTATTTCAGTGTAAGGCAGGGAACGACCTTCAGGCTAGTAGCCAGGAAATGTTACCGATGGACACTTGTTATTGAGCTTGGGTCTCAGAAATGAGAACCTACACACTGAAAGATTGCTCAATGCTTAGAAATAAGAGTTGATTTGCCATAACTCCTTGCATAGGTATGTTATCACAGGAAAAAAAAGGAAAGGCCTGGATCCCTTTGCATTTAGAAGTCCATCTGCCATGCTGGAAGAGAAGAGAGCTGGTCGTCGGGAAGCACACGCGGGGCCCTCTGGCCCCAGAGCAAGGCCTTGCGGGCCTCGCGTGCTCGCGGCTGCGGTGGGTCTGCAGTCGCTGGGTAAGCGCCATCACCTGCGATGGAAAAGGCCACGTGCGGCCGTGTTAAAACGGAGGACCAGCCATCTGTAGTAACGGTTTAACTCTGCCTGTACCAGGCTCCCTGTGTGCGGAGGACAGTGCTGTTTTCTGGACTCTGGGCCGGCAGGAGAAGTCACTGGACTCTGAGTGGGGAGTGCACAGTTGAATTCTGATGACGGGCAGCCTGGTGACCTGAGAATTTCAGAAGAAAAACATTTTGAATAGAGAGCGCCCTTAACGGAGCTAAATGGATCACATAATCGCTAAGTGGACCACTAATCACCAAGGGGGCCACTAATCGCTAAGCTGCAACTGGGCAGCTCCCACTGATAGGCTCTTCTAATGCAAATTGCCTCTTCAGGCTGAAAAAGAGCAGATTTTTCTTTCTGTAAAAATATCATTAAGTCAGAGGAATCAGTTCTGTGGCCTAAGCTCTGAAGTCTACTCTGATTAGTTTTCAAGGACTCAAGCCTACCCAGTGGCCTGAAATGCCTTCCAGTGAAAAAGATTATGAAAAAGCCATCCACAACAAACTTGCCATATTCCAGGTTTTTTTTTTTTTTTAATTAAATAGTCTACTAGAAGTTCAACCTGGAGATTCCTTACAAAAAGTTTCAGCAAGACAGATTTGGTCAGATAAATACCCAGGAGGGCGTTGTGGCATCGTATGGTAGTTCTATTTTGTTTTATAAGGAACCTCTATACTGTTCTCCCAGAGAAGGCAATGGCACCCTGCTCCAGTGCTCTTGCCTGGAAAATCCCATGGACGGAGGAGCCTGGAAGGACATGACTGAGCAATTTCCCTTTCACTTTTCACTTGCATGCATTGGAGAAGGCAATGGCAACCCACTCCAGCGTTCTTGCCTGGAGAATCCCAGGGACGGGGGAGCCTGGGGGGCTGCTGGCGATGGGGTCGCGCAGAGTCGGACGCGACTGAAGCGACTCAGCAGCAGCAGCAGCAGCAGCCGTTCCGCACAGGGGCTTCGCCGGTTCACGCTCCCACCGAGGGGAGGCGGGCTCCCTTTGCCCGCAGCCTCTCCACCGCTTACGTCTGCGGTCTCTCTGGTGACGGCCGCTCTGGCAGCTGTGAGCTGGTGTCTCCCTGTGGTCTCCGTTTGCGTTTCTCTGACAAGTAACGGTGTGGATCTTCTTGTCGGGTGCCCACTGTATATCTTCTTTGAAAAAACGTCTATTCAGGCCTTTTGCCTTTTTGTAAACTGGGTTGGTTTTTGTTTGTTTCAATGTTGAGTTGCCTGAGCTATTTATATACTTTGGCTATTAAACTCTTCAGTTCGGTTCAGTCGGTCAGTCGTGTCCGACTCTCTGACCCCATGGACTGCAGCCCGCCAGGCCTCCCTGTCCATCACCAACTCCTGGAGCTTGCTCAGACTATGTCCATCGAGTCAGTGATGCCATCCAGCTGTCTCATCCTCTGTCGTCTGCTTCTCTCCCACCTGCAGTCTTTCCCAGCATCAGGGCCTTTTCAAATGAGTCAGCTCTTCCCATCACGTGGCCGAAGTATTGGAGCTTCAGCTTCTTACTAAACTGATATATGACTCTTATCAGGCATATAATTAGCAAATATTTTCTCCTATTCAGTGCATTGTCTTTTTGATTTGTCAGTGGTTTCCTTTACTGTGCAAAAAATTTTTAAGTGTAAATACTTCCCATTTGTTTATTTTTATTTAATTTCCTTTGTGTTAAGAGACAGATCCAAGAAAATATTGCTATAATTTACGTCATAGGGTGTTCTGCCTACGTTTTCTTCACTAACTGGAAGAGATACATGCATCCCAATGTTCATAGCATCACTACTTACAATGGCCAAGACATGGAAGCAACTCAGGTGTCCATCAACAGATGAATGGGTTAAGAAGATGTGGTATATAACGGAATATTGAATATATATATATATACACACACATATATATACAATAACTGGGCTATTCAAGAGGTGCAGTGATAAGAAATTGCCTGCTGATGCAAGAGCCACAGGTTTGATCCCCAGGTCAGGAAGATCCCCTGGAGGAGGAAATGGTAACCCACCCCAGTATTCTTGCCTAGGAGATCCCATGGACAGAGAGCTTGGTGGGCTACAGTCCACGGGCTCACAGAAGAGCTGGACGCAGCTGAACGACGGAATGAGGACAACAATGGGACGTGGAGATTCTGAATGACAGCTTGGGAAGAGCCACGCTCGTTTCCGTAAAGGGAAGAGGCGCAGAAAGTGCAGAAGAGCACCTTGGGGAAGCGGCCAGGCCCGCGCCAGGGGAAGGCGAGTCCTGAGGCCCAGGCGTCCGCGAGAAGAGGCCTCCCGGGGAGACCGAGGGGAAGGGCTGTGCTGGGTGTGCAGTGGGAGCCGGCAGAGACCAACAGCTCTTTCTGGGACTTTTATAAAAACAAGGCATACAGATGAGAAATGGAGTGTTTTCTGCCCCAATAATAAACAGGGATGTCACAGCCGGCAGGGATCTGGCCTCCACGTGTGAGTTTCTGAGCCCTCAGGGCGCCCGGAGGAGAACGGTACTTGCAGTCGGAACCGTGAGGCCGCAGGTACCCCGTGGGTGAGCGGAGAGGACTCAGGAGCCTGCCCAGAGGGCCGAGGTGCGCACAGAAGCAGCAACTTCAGGGAGTCCAGACGCCTGCGTCTCCCCGCACCCGGAAAAGCTCCAGCTCCTCACCTTGAGATATCTGGCTCGCTTTAATTCACAAAAACACGTGTGACGCCCACACTACCTGCCCCTTGCGGCAAACTTCTGTATAACCTGACTCCCCTCTCGCCTCCTCGGAGCAGCTCTCTCAGTCACCTGAGATGCTTCAAGTCTCCAGGACTTAAAGTCCTAAAAATTCCCACCAAATAAAACATAACTCCCAACTTTAGGCTGTGACTATTTTAAGTTGACACAGCTGGAGAGCAGTAGCTAGAAAATGGTGTGAGCTGACAGCAAGGTTTTCTTTTTAAGTGATGATATTAGTGGAAAAGACCCTGATGCTGGGAAAGATTGAGGGCAGGAGGAGTAGGGGCAACAGAGGATGAGATGGTCGGATGGTGTCGTGGACTCAAGGCCATGCGTGTGAGCAGACTCTGGGGGAGAGTCGTGACAGACGAGCCTGGTGTGTTGCAGACCATGGGGTCACAAAGAGCTGGACAACAGCGACTCAACCACATTATTGCATGTTTGTGCAGACTGCTCCAACACAAAGGGGGAAATGGAAGCTCACCCATCACAGGAGCAAAATTCTTAGCTAAGGAGACAGGAGGTGGGGTCCTGGGTG
Organism: Oryx dammah; assembly: GCF_014754425.2. Classification (NCBI taxonomy): domain Eukaryota; kingdom Metazoa; phylum Chordata; class Mammalia; order Artiodactyla; family Bovidae; genus Oryx; species Oryx dammah. The sequence goes on along the minus strand of NW_024070192.1, from coordinate 748,579 downwards.
TGAGGTTTGCCCTGAGATGGGATCTCAGAGGAAGGAGAAAGAGCGCAAACTCGGTACAGACTGCCGAGGTGACAGACTTGGTCACGCACAGACTAAAAGGGGTCTTTCCTGTTTTCTTGGTGAAATAAGAGCAGGACGTTGTCTGAGAGGCACGGAGGGCAGCTTGAGCAGGGCTGAGAAGAGACACAGCCGTGTCAGGGAGGCGGGGTGAGGACCAGCTAGAGAAATGCGGCAGAATTGCCGGGCACAGCTGAGCTCGTGTGACGTTCGTGTTCATGGATCAAAGCGGGACCTAATAGCATAGTTGTGAAGTTCCTCTTTTTTCAGCAACGTTTAGCTGCTCTGGTGTAGGCATAGGAGACACAACTAGAGCCTGGGGGGCGGTTTGCCAGCACCTCCTACAGAAGGAGAAAGGGGCAAGGAAGTTAAATACAGAGAAAGGAGCAACCTCAGTGATGGGCCAGAGGCATGTTGGTGGACAAGGAGAGATTTCTAGGCATTATGTAAACCAAGCTGTCCGAGTCCAGACCCACTTCTACTGGCCTGAAGGGCTATGCACTTTGTTTATCCTTTACAGTGATACTTCTCAAAAAGGCAGAGTTATCTGGGGACTTGGTTACAAATGCGTATTTGGGGGCCACCCTCAGAAATTCCAGTACATAGCATTTTTTCCCTTTGTGATTATTACTAGGCGATACTGATGCTGGGGTCTATGGACCATTCTAAGGAAATAATTGCATTGCAGTTGTTTTGAGTGAAAGCACTTAAGAGGAGAATTAGGGAGAGGGGACTGTGTAACCAGGTAATAATTTACACTTCCCATTTCACAGCTGGGTGAGAGCAATGTTCCAAATATTTGGGTTTCTTAATTTGGCCACCAGATGCGAAGAGCTGACTCATTTGAAAAGATCCTGATGTTGGGAAAGATTGAGGTCAGGAGGAGAAGGGGACAAAGAGGATGAGATGGTTGGATGGCATCACCGACTCAATGGACGTGAGTTTGAGTAAACTCCAGGAGTTTGGTGATGGACAGGGAGGCCTGGCGTGCTGCAGTCCACGGGGCCGCAAAGAGTCAGACACAACTGATTGACTGAACTGAACTGAACTGATCTGCAGAGCCAACTCACTGGAAAAGACTGATGCTGGGGAAGATTGAGGGCAAGAGGAGAAGGGTGCAGCGGAGGATGAGATGGTTGGACAGTATCACTGACTCAGTGCACACGAATTTGAGCAAACTCTGGGAGACAGTGAAGGACAGGGGAGCCTGGCGTGCTGTAGTTCAAGGGGTCACAAAGAGCTGGACAAAACTTAGCAACTGAACAATGGCAAGCAAAAAAACAGATAACGAAAAGTAAGCTACCGTGTGGAATAACACTGCAATGGTTGACACAGTAAATTCAGTCTCTTTATTTTTCCATTTCCATTAGATTCTTGGACAGACACATATAAGCATGACATTTAATCTTCAGTGTGAAAACCAGCTTAGCATGGTTTTACGTCAGATGCATCCGTTTTCCAGAAAGCTAAAGAACTGTGCTCTGTTTGGGGAGAAAAAATAAATAAATACTCTAAAAGAAACAATCGTTTCTTAAATTTGTTAAATAGCCAAGCCAAATCAAATACATTTTATAAACGTGTAGAATAAATCTAATTATATGAATGAAAGCATTCCGTGTGAGGTTTAAGCGATTCAAGAAAACATCAGGGAAAAGATAAAGCAATCATTTCCAAGCGAGAAAATGAAAGGTTCTATATAATTCTGACACTTAAGATTAAAAGAAGAAACTGCATCAGCCCTCTATTTATTCCCCAGTGTACCCGCAGCACTCATCTGTCTACAGACTATAGGGGAGAGCAGCCTGAAGAAATACATTAACCAGCTCTGCTTGACTTTTTAAAATGTCTGCTAGTACTTTTTCTGCCAATCTGTACTGGGATTATTTGTCAGCTTTAATATGTAACATCGAACCAGGGCTCTGCTGTGTCTTGAACAATAACAATTTATGCAGTGCACTTCTAACTATTTTAATTAGAGTGAGAAGAATGGTCACGCTTATCATTGAACACTCACTGTATGTCATGCGTGAGATTTCAAATCATCAAGCCTATGAGGTGGGTATTGTTTGCTGGCTCTCATTTCCTCCTCTGTCTCTAGCTGCCCACTTCTCAGACCTTTCTCTTCCCTAATCTGCTCCCAGCTGTGTCCTCGGCCAGCTGATACAGGGCTGACGACATTCTAGAAACCTCTCTAAACCTAGATGCAATCATAGCTTCAGCCTCTGGCTGGCTCCTCCTTTGTGACAACAAAGGGATGTATTTAGATCTGAAACTAACGGCTTAAATGCTGACCATTGTGCTCCTTTATCTCACACGAACTCAAAGTCACCCTTCCTTCTTTCAATGTTTTGCTCTAATGAACACTTTTCTCTAATGGGTACTTTTCAAACTCTGGGAACTGTCAAAAGAGGGACAGAAATGTTAGATCCGTAAACCAAACACCGTTGACTTGAATCACTTTGTAATTTGGGGTGAGTTCATTATCATTTGGGCTCAAGAGGTGGTAAGTATTACTGTTCAATATTCCGTTCAATATCATTATCATTATTCACGCGTAATCTGGAATGATACCCCATGGCATAATTTAACACTCATCAAAGAAAGCCACAATCCTGACTGAGTTTTAAGGAAAAGAGTCGGAAGGGAAACCGGAAATGCCAGTTGCAGGTACTGCTTCGTCCTGCTGTTTTCTCCCGTCCAACCCTGCTTTTAAAAACCCAGTGGCCAAACTGACGTGGCTTCTTTTAGTCATTATGTGTCAATAGTAAAAGTACAGATTACGATTACTTGACTGCAAAAAAACATGAAGTAATGCCATCTGCGGCAACATGGATGGGCCGAGAGATGGTCACACTGAGCAAGTCAGACAGAGAAGAAAAAGCATCGTACAACAGCCCTCACGTGTGGAATCGGAAAGAAACGATACAAAGGAATGTACTCACAAAATAGAAACAGACTCACAAAGGCAGAGAAGGAACTTACGGTGGCCAGGGGGAAGGGATAGGGAGGAGGGATAGTCAGGGAGTTTGGGATGGACATGTACACACATCTATGTTTAAAATGGATAACCAACAAGGACCTCGTGTGCCGCACAGGGAACTCTGCTCAATGTTACGTGGCAGGCTGGATGGGAGTGGAGCTTGGGGGAGGATGGATACGGGTGTATGTATATGGCTGAGTCCCTCCGCTGTTCACCTTAAACTATCACAACACTGTTAATCGGCTATATCCCAATGCGAACTGAAATTTTTTTTTTAAGTACTGATTATGGCCAGGGCAAGGGAGATGCCAGCTAAACACTCCAGCATTAAACTCACCCTTGAAGCACTTAGGAATTTCGATGGTGCCGTCTATGCACTGGGCATCTTCTGTGTAGCTGCACTTCTTTTCCTTATTTTTGCAGAAGAAAGACACTTTTTGGCCATGCAGCATTCCATTCTTAAATTTGTTCTGGATAGCTACTCTCTCTCCTTCGTATATCACAGTAGCTTTTTTAACAGATAACTTACAAGATGCTGAAAGAGACAATATTTGTAGTCAAGACGGGACTTCACTTCCTCTTTCTTAAAGAGAATGCAACATCAGAACCACTGGGTGAGCAGGCCTGAAGCAAAAGGCCCGAGAGGAGGAGGTTCTGAGAAGGTGCACAGTGAGTAGCCCCAGCGCCACGGCCAACTGCGGTTCTCTACCGACAGGACCGTGAACCGTGATTTCCGAGATCACCTTTTCTGCCCCTGGAGTAGCCACGTGAGAGGTCAGAGCGGAAGCACCAGGCGCTCTGCCTCCCTGGTGGTCCAGTGGTTGAGAACCCGCCTTGCAAGGCAAGGTGGGTCCCGGCCGGGGGAGACCCGCGCAGGCCCCGGAGCCCGTGGCCAGCAGCAAGAGAAGCCGCCGCCCGGGGAAGCCTCACGCCGCGTCCCGGAGAAGCCCCCGTTCCCCTCTAGTAGCTCCCCCTTCTGGTAGCAACTAGGGAAAGCCCACGCAGCGGCGAAGACCTAGCCCAGCCAGTAAATAAACAAACCGTTATTTTTAAAAAAAGCACTTCTCCAGATACGCAGATGGAGAGAACAAACGTATGGTGCCTGAGGGGGAGGAAAGGGGTGGGAGGAGTCGGGAGACGGGCTGACACATATACACTGTTGGTACTTTGCATGAGATGAGCACGGCACCGGGAGTCCACTCCGTGCTCCGTGGTGACCTAATGGGAAGGAAATCCAAGAGGAGATGTGTGTCTCCGTGTGGCTGATGCACTTTGCTGCACAGCGGAAACACACATTGTGAAGCAACCATGCTCCAACAAAGTGGTTTTAAAAGACACTGCGGTTGCAGGTAAGCCTCCCCTGCCCGCTCAGCTCCCATTCACTGAACCGGCGCACCCACCCCCGAGCCAAGCGAGTGTGGCTGGTAGCAGCTCACAAGGGCTCCCTTCTCTGAAAAACAGCCTTCAGCCACAGGGAGCCTCCTCTCCCAGCAGCACGGGCACGTCAGCCTGGGGGCAGGGAAGTGCGCAGCCCACAGCCGTGCAGACTCACAAGGGGATCAAGATAAGCAAGTCCCCTCGCCTCTCCATGGGATCAGCGGCCCTGTCCAGAGCTCCCCGGGGATTAAACTGAAGTTACACTCTAGCTGAGCCCACATCCTCGATCCAGACCTGGGCCCCGTGTCTGCAGCATCAGCATCTCCTGGGGACCCGGTAGGAACGCTAGTTCTCAGGTCCTACTCCAGACCCAGCGAAGCAGAGACTGTTTAAACAAGCCCTCTAGGCGCTTCTGACGCACAGTGTCCGGCTCCATCCTACCTGCCTCACTCTGTGTTTCCTGAGGCTCAGTAAATCAGCTGCGTTTGAATCCCTGTCTCAGGCCCTGCTTCAAGGGGGCCCCCAACCTAGTCATTCTCCATCTTGCCCAATTTCCTTCCAGCCCACGGCAGCCTGAGCAGAAACTCAGTGCCCACCTGCGGCTCTCTGCATAAGCACGACACGGGCCAGACCAAGCAGCGATGATGCCAAGGGAACCAGCTTCTCAGGGAAAAGATGCCCGAGTGATGAGCCTTCGGGTGAGAGGTCCTGGCATGGAATCAGGCCAGGTTCAAGCTGAGTAAGCGGGGAAACAGGTGCAAGGGGGGCCCTGTGGCCTAAGACGTGGAGAGAGTAGCTGCGGTTCCTGACTGAGTTCCCAGCCTCGCGTCCCCACACTCATGGTCCATTCGATTGCCTATTGCCCATTTGTAGTTAATCACCATTTCCAGGAACTCTCTTGACTGTGTGGTGGGGTTTTGCCCCAGTGAGGAGAGTCCTGACCAGAACAAAGCGAAGCAGGATGGTCACGGGCCAGGACGTAAAAGCAGCTGTAGGAAGCCCACACGGTCTTCCACCACGTTATCAAGGCTTACAACGGAAACGCTTGCCTTACGCAGTCAGGAGGGGCCTCCTGGTGGCCCAGCGGTTGCGAATCCACCTTCCAGTGCAGGGGCCGTGGGCCTGCTTCCTGTTCAGGAGACCAAGAGCCCACACACAGCAGGGCAGCTGAGCCTGCACGCCAAGACTGCGGCGCCCGCGAGCTGACACTGAGACCCGATCAGCCAAAACAAACAGCTGAACAAAGTGCATAGGTTTCAAAGCTCAAACAGGCTTGCTAGGCGTGAAGCTTCCCCGCGTTCATGTAAATCCCCGCAGCTGTGAAGCAAGTCTGAGAAACAAAGTGGAAAGTGATTGGAACAGGGACATGGCAAGTTAAGGAGGCTCACTGGATGCACCTGGAGGCCGTTTGAGACCTCGCCCATATCGCACCTTTACAGCTTGGCTGCGCAGACCAGTTTCCGAACTTGCTGCATTCAACCTCTTCCGGGCCATCCAAGGAGTACGTTTCATGGCAGCCAAATGTGGCGGTGTCCTTGTAGTAGAGGACTGGGTTTGCAGGATAGTTCACAAACCCGTTGTCTGGTCTTGATGGGAATGGGCATCTTACTTCTAAAAAGTTTAAGCAATAAGCCGTGTTAGCATAAACAGAGCAGGGCCCGGTGATAACAGAAGAGTCACGAGCTCCTCTCTTATACCAGTGAATCACTGGGTGATTCCTGTGATTTCCCCTTTATCTGATCCTCGTGAGACCCTGGGTATTAAAATAGAAACAACAACACTTTGAAAGTAAATGAATGAGTTACCAAGTTCTTTGGGCTTTCGTATAATCACAAAGTATTATATTGCAAACTTCTTCTGCACACCGTCTAAGATGGTGGGTTTGAATGAAAGAAAAGTCTGTCTCTTTTAATCAACAGACCATGAAATTAAAGCACAAAGAACACTATTATTTGGATTTTAAAAGTTAAGCCTCATTCTTATGATTGTCTTCAGACTACACAAGAAGCAGCACGAAATACGAAGAGGAAAAGCGGCGCTGCTCCCCCTTCTTTGACCCCCAAAGTCCGAAACCCACACCCCACTTTGTCCTTGTTGCCGATCAGTCACTAAGTCTGTCCAACTCTTTGCGACCCCATGGACTGCAGCCTGCCAGGCTTCCCTGTCCTCACTATCTCCCGGGGTCTGCTCAAGTTCGTGTCCATTGAGTCGGTGATGCCAGCCAACCATCTCATCCTCTGCTGTCCCCTCTTATCACACTGCAGAAAACCAGGCTGGGTGGAGGGGCACAGAGCTTCTGGAAGGCAGTCTAATGCAATAGTTCAAGGATACAAATTCCAGGGACTTCCCTGGTCCAGCGGCTAAGCCTCCACGCTCCCGAGTTCCACCCCTGGTCAGGGAACTGGATACCACGTGCTTCTACTAAGAGAGCCCACGTGCTGCAGCTAAGACCCAGCACAGCCAAATAAATAAAGCGGATTTTTTAAAGAAGAGTACAAAATTCGAGTTGGACTCCTTGGATCAGTTTTGGTTCTTCCACAAATTGAGTGCAAAGGAATGTATGAGTCTATAATAAAACTAAAGAGAAACAGTGCGTGGAAGAAAAACTTTTCCCTGTAGAAGAATTTCAGGTAATAAATATCAAAGGACAGATAACATCAGAAAGCCACCATTTTGCAACCACCAGTGCCTCAGCTGACTGAGTCCTGGGTTATCAATGACTTCTCAAGAGCAGGTGTTCACATAGCCCCAAACTACCACCCACAGGGTGTGTACTAATTCCAAAGAGGAAGAGATGCTCTTTTTACCAAGAGAAGAAGGGTGTGCCCCTTGACCACAGGATCGCGTCACAGCCGACAGTGGCTGACTGACACCAGTGCCTTCTGCTGAGAGGGAGCGCATTCTTAAAGATCATTGACCTGAGTCTAATCATGAGTAAATAAGCAGCCAACTTCACATTCTGGAAAGTTCTAAAGACACCCAGCATGCACTCTTCATAAACAATGAAAGATGCCTGCGAAGGCAGAGGATCATCCCTAACGACAGGACCTGCTGCTGCTGAGTCGCGTCAGGCGTGTCCGACTCTGTGCGACCCCATGGATGGCAGCCCACCCGGCTCCCCCGTCCCCGGGACCCTCCAGCCGAGAGCACTGGGGCGGC